>NC_092521.1:11330397-11587897 GCF_037038585.1 Patagioenas fasciata
CTCAGCCAGTAACTTTGGGATCTGATACATATGCTGCAATTGAAGTCTCTGGCAAATAAGTAACGAGACAGAAAATAGGGATGCTCCTGAATATGGATAGAGAATAGTATGATACACCAACACGGAGGCTGACTTTGGCTAGCTGCCAGCTACTCTGTTATTCACCCTCTTTAACAGGATGGGGAGAAAATAGGATAGAAAACTCATGGGTTGAGATAAAGACAAGGAGATTCACTTACTAATTACCATCACAGGCAAAACAGACTTGACTTGGGAAGCATTAATTTAATTCATTGCCAATTAAAATAGGTTTGGATAGTGAGAAACAAACAAAAAGTAAAGCCACACCTTCTCCCCACACATTATTCCCAGTCCCCACTTCATAGAATCATAGAATACTTTGGGTTGGAAGGGACCTTCAAAGCTCATCCACTTCAACCCTCTGCAATGAGCAGGGACATCTTAATCCAGATCAGGTTGCTCAGAGCCCCATCCAGCCTGGCCTTGAATGTCTCCAGGGATGGAGCATCCACCACTTCTCTGTGCAACCTGGGTCAGTGTTTCACCACCCTCATTGTGAAAAATTTCTTTCTCATGTCTAACCTGAACCTCCCCTCTTCTAGTTTAAAAGCATCACCCCTTGTCCTGTCATAACATGCCCTTCTAAATAGTCTGTGCCCATTCTTCTTATAGTCTCCTTTTAAGTACTGAAAGCCCACAATAAGGTCTCCCTGGAGCCTTCTCTTCTCCAGGCTGAACAGCCCCAACTCTCTCAGCCTGTCCTCACAGCAGAGCTGTTACAGCCTTGGATCATTTCTGTGGCCTCCTCTGGATCCTCTCCAGCAGGTCCATGTCTGTCCTGTGCTGAGGGCTCCAAAGCTGGACACAGGACTCCACGTGGGGTGTCACCAGAGCAACTCATCTCCAACTTTTCTCCCCCGAGGGGTGCAGGGGTGTGATGAGGGTTTTGCTCTCCGGGCTGCAGGGTGGGTCTGTGCTCCAGGGGGTCTCTCCAGGGCTGCAGGGATCCCTGCTCCAGGCCTGCAGCACCTCCTGCCCTCCTCCTCCTCCGGCCTTGGGCTCCATCTGCTGCTGCTCCCTCCTCGGCTTCCTCCTCCTTCTCCTCTGCCTGGGCCACCTTGGGACCTTTTGGAAACCTGTTTTCCCCCTGGTGCCCCCAGCTTGGCTGAACTGGCTGTGTCCATCACTGGGCAGCCCCAGCCTTTCCTCACAGAGGCCCCTGGAAGCCCCTCAGCTACCAACACCTGAACACAAACTCAGCGTAACCAACCACTCAACAAAAAGCCTATGTTATGCAGGAAGGTGCGGAGAGGATTTTACACTCCTATACTACAACTTTTTTTTTTTTTTTTTTTTTAATGGAAGCCAAGTGGCCTTTGACCACAAGTCCAAGCAAATCTCAATGGCGCGTTCAACTGAATAGAACTAAAAAGTGCTCACCATGATTTCACAAAAGTGGGAAGGACTTACAAGCTTCAGGTCATGCTCAAGAGTCTATCAAAATTGCTGGTCTTTGATATTAAGATCATGAGTTAGAGCCCTAAGATTATTAGTTGGACTTGAAATCTCCTAGATTTCCTTTTTTAATGGGCACGTTTGAGGAAATAATGACCATTATAGGGTGCATACAGATCCCAGGCCAAAGCTCTTCTGAATAACAGGAGAGAAAGTAGCAGGAAGGTGAGAAGCTAGAACAGTTGACAGAGACTTATTACGAAGGTCATTGTGTTTACATGGTGCCAAGGGTTAGTTCTCAAACAAAAAAAACACAGATCGCTGAACACCAAAGAACTGTGACAGAGCAAGGCATTAGTGCTCTACTTCGGATCAGCTAACCAAATACATTTTCTGTTATCTTTAAATTGAAGTTATTTACATTCGTATGCACTCACCATCTTCAGTCGACATCAGGAAGGGATTAGTGTGGGAGGAAATGTGAACTCGAGAAGTGAGATCCTCAGCTATGAATGAAGAACACGGGCGCATGTGTGTCCACAGAGCAGGAGGAACAAAACATCCCACAGGAGAAGTACAGTAATAGTCACTTTTAATTGGCTAATTGGATCCAACTGTTTATTTTTGATGAGTCAGTCCTGCCTATCTCATTTGCTTTTCATCGGTTTTCATCGGTTATATAAGAATGTAAAGAGGCACAGTGGACTGTTTGACTAACCTCTACAGGAAAAAGCACTTTAATAAAAATCGCGGCATCTAATTGGACAAGATCAGTTTTGATAATCTAAAGTAGAAAAACTATTAAAGAAAATTGATTTTTTTTTAATTTTAATAAGGTGACTGTGTTTCTTTCTGATTCATGCACAGAGTATACTTAATGTATTTCAATTTCATTCTGACATTAGAACACTAACTGCAAGGGAAAGATAGCTGTTTTATTATATTGAATATTTGAGTTTTACTAGATGAATAATATAAAAGAAAAAAGGTTTTCCTGAGTAAGATTCTTGGGAACTATTCACAGCTGTATTTTTTTTTGATTTCAGCTTCAGTTCAGGAAAAAAAAAAAACCATTTAATTTTGGAATTTCCAGCAGAATAGACATTTCTGCTTTTGACAAGGCATACTGGGAAACTCTTTGGGACAGGAGCTATTATTTATAGCAGATTTGCTTAGAACACAGTGACTACAGTCATACTGATCAGTAGGAATGATTGGAATGGATATAGATCAAATAATAATTTATGAGTTGGGTAAATTATCAGCAGATCTCCTACCTGACAATTTTAATCATCATCTGCTGTAGTTATTCTAATTCCTATAAGTCAGTAACAGTGACTACATCATATTTATTGCCTGTTAAGCATGAGGCATTTTAAAGAGACTTGCAGAATGCAAAGCATATATGACTTTGTGATGACTTTACTTACATTTGTGAGATTGAAATCAGACTTGGGTTTGTCACACAGAAGTCAGTGTACAAATATGGTCTACTTATGGCAGGAGGAAGAAAATTACAGTAATGTCATAGTTGTGCTGGAACTAGTCTTATTTGTTATTCATAAACATTAACTGATCACAGCTTGTGAAACAGAATTAAGGATGTGTTTGAAAGAATTTGCAGTTTTCTAATGGATAATATTAAAGGTAGAAGAGCAAGCTGTGCAAATGTAAGAAAAAAAATAAAAGGGAATCTAGAGAGATTCAAACTTGGTTAAGCCACATGCTCTTCAAAGAACTTGAGCCCCAGAACCAGAGAAAAGTGGAAATTCCTGAGGCCAAGTACAAATATGATGGAATTATAATCAGAAAAAAAATTGGAAGAGCAAAGACAAAAATGAGATCCAACTGTAAATGAATGCAGGGCAATATTTTATAATGCATTATTGTAAGAGAAGGGTATAATATTCATATGATACTCAATAGAGAGGGAAAATGATTCACAGATAAAGCTGAGAAGGCTTAAGCCCTTTTTTCTTAAATTCTGATTTTAATACTGGATGAACTGGCTGGACAGGCTTCCATGAGTTCAGTACCTCCTACCCAGGCTTTAGGAAAGTCTTGCTGGGCTACTCAAGTGACTGGACAAAGAGATTTTTGAGGAAATTTCAAGGAAGTGGAAAATAATTAAATATTGTTTTGTGAAGAATTAATAATATTTTAGACCCTACTTTAATCTTACTTTAGGAGAGAAACAAATTTTTGTTGTTACCCAGTGGGGATGGTACAAAAACTGTCTTAAATCACAGGAAAGCTGATTTAGGTTTGGCAACAGGAAAAGGCTTTTAATAATAAGGAAAGTTAAGTTCTGGAATAGATTGCCAAGGTGAATGTTGACATCTCCACTACAAGGAAGTTTTAAAGAATATGGCAGAAAAATATCAGGATAAATTCAGACACAGTTAATCTGGCATTTGGAATACACCTGAGTACATAATTCACAATCCTTTGTCACCTTTACACTTGGTCAAATCATATTGCTTCGTGTACTGCTGGGGAACTGACAGGATACAAATCTGCTCTACCTTTCCTAAAATGTATATTGCTGTGCACTTATATAGGGAGAGTATGGGGGGAAATTTGCCAGAATATTGCTATTTCCACATATACACTCACATATACGTATGTTTCTATATATATGGAAATAGCAATATCATGACAGAGTAATATTTTCACATGGAAATGGCAGCTGCTTTTACCTATAACAGGAGTGTTTAGCAGGGCTTTCATGATGTACACATGTATACCAGGGACTTTTAGTAACCCAGTTATTGAATTTAAGCAGCCTGGTTTATTTCAGCTATCAGCCACAGCTTTTCTAGTTTCATCAAATTGCTTTATTTTCTACCTAAAGATAAGGAAATTATTTTTTAAAACAGTACACCATCAAAATTACTTTTAACTTTCACTGAGGCTTGAAAATGCCCAACCTCAGGAGTGGTTGTGTACAAAAGCTGAACACATGAAAATCTCCAGTAGCAACAATAAATTCACAGACATGTTGAACAGAAAATGTGAGATTTTTGCAGCTTTGTCACTGGTAGATAAATTGATATGGAAAAAATAGAAATAATCTGTTTTTCACCACTTTAAATGGAAATCAGACTGAATCTTTCAGTAACAAGTTCTAGAGAATTTCAGACTCCTCATTCACCAGATGCCTCAGATCACCTGGGCAGAACTGGCTTAACTTGATTAATGTCTGAGCACCACCTGGTATTACTGCAATAAAAGAAGTGAATTGCGAAATTCTGAGTGAAAATAAATATTGATACTAACAGACAGTGGAGTAAAACTGTAAAGGGAAAACCTGAAATGTCACTTAGGTAACAAAAGTACAATCTAGGCAGGTTGTAGCCACTAACTTTGGAAGATCCACCTCCAAATATGCCAATCCACTACAGCTCTTCCAGCTGTGCTACAGCAGTATCCAGCTGTGAGCCAAGCTGAGCACTTGGACTTCAAAGCATGGTTCTTCCTGCGAACACCCACATCCGCCTCAGCTCTCCTGTCTTTTGAGTGGGAGAGCTGGGTCTCAGACCTGTCTTTGGAGCTGAGCACCAGGAGGACTTCTCAGCACAGAGTTTACAACCTGCCCGTGCTCTTTCCCTCTGGGAGAAGTCCTGTAAATCCGCCCACTGCTTAGCTTTCTGACCTCACTGCCATGTTGCAGTGCATTGTAAGGATGTTAACTGTGTTTTCCAAGCTGTAGCTCAGGCACTGCCAATATGCATGTCTTGAGGGAACTGAACCTCTCTGTATCTATTCCTTTATCTTCTACAAATAATATAGAACTTACCCACTTTACTGGATTGCTTTGAGACTGAAGTAATTGTTGATGGTATGTGACTTTGAAGAGGTAAATGGTAAGCATTACTATTTGAGCATCAGTCTTGAGCTACAAAAAAACCTCTTCTGCAGTTAGGGATCTCTAAAGAAGAGATAAATTCTGTGATGAAAGAGAGGCCTTGAGCACAGATGTGAAATCGCTTTTGAAACCTGTGTAATCTCCCCACCTGCACATCTCTCTCCACCTGCTCAGCAGCCCCTGCTGTCACAGAACAGAAAACATTTGGCTTTTCTGCCAGTGCAACAAAGTGAAATGGTGTGCACTAAAAATCCTCAACCCCTCTCTGCATCTGCCCTTGCCGTCTGTGATATACAGGCTGTGTGAACCCCTCTGAGAACATTTTTCTTACCTCCTGAACAGGTGTTGTAAGAAATGCAATGGAATACATCACCTCGTGGGAATCTGTGAGTGTTCTCAGCATGTGCAAAGGGGGCAGCAACATCAACATTTCGATTATCACCATGAAAGCAGAATGAATCTCTTCATTTTCAACAGGATTCAGACGCAGTAGAAAGAAGATCTCCGTCAAGCACTCCACATATTAAGTGATCACTCATACCACAGATGCTTTATTCAGGATTATTGAGTTGTGAGTTCATTCTAATCCATCAGTAAGGACACATTGAGAAGGTGGTGACCAAAGAAACAGATACATAGCCATAAACATGCATGGTTTCCCCATGGAGTATTCCTGCTTGGAGTGAGATTGTCAAGGACAACAAATACACCGATATTTTGGCAAACTGTGATGCACGGTGAGGGGGGCACAGCCTCTCTTTGGCCTAGTACTTCAAAAAAGGGGACTATTTCTGTCACAGATACAGGGCAGTGTTTTTTACTAACAGTGTAGAAATATGTCACCAGAAACACAGAAACAGATCCATGGAAAAGCGTTGATGCTGCTTGAGCTCCTGTGCCTTTAAACCATGACCTCAGGCCTCTGCCTCTCATGAGGTTATAACTTGATTAGTCCTCCATCACCACAGAGACAAGACTTTAATTGCTGATTGAAAGCATTAGTGTTTTCTCATCTCATATGAAAGAAAACTAGAACAAAAACATACAATTTTTTCTTCCTATGCAAGCCATCATTTATAAGGGTTTGGCTGATTGCAATGAAATAAAGAAATGTATCTTCACTTATTATTTTAGTAAATAACAGATTAAGGTTCTTTCTAGTATTTGTAACTGTAAACTTGACTCAGTAATCTGGTTTCTTATCTGGCTTCTACCTCCCTCGCCTACCTGTTCTTGTACATGGGAGAAGTCAATAGCACTTAACTTCTCTAATTGAAATCAGCCTGCCCATGGATACAGGAGCTGGACTGTAATAATCTGTTCTGCAGAGAATTAATCTCCTGGGAGTGAGGCAGACCTAATTACCAACCTCAGTGAAAAGTCTGGATTTGCTATCGCTGCTTGTGGGCCCAGCTGGAGGAAAAGGCCCCGTATACCATTTAACTAATCTCTTCCTGAAATGTTTTAAACATGCCTAATATTGCATCTTGTGCAATTGGTTTTAGCAGCTCCGGTAACAGGGTAGAGGCTCCCGTTCAATCACACTTAACATTAGAAGAATCTGGGCCTCCCATCTGGCTCAGAGCGATGGTCTGAAAGTCTCTAGAACTTATGAGTCACCACAGGCTTATGAATGGCATTTAGACTTTAGAATTACAAGTCAGCATTTCTGTGGGCAACAGCTATTTTGCTAGAAAGAAGAGTATCTGCCAATAGCAAACTGGGAGCATAAACTATTTCCCTTGCATGAACAGTGTATCAGCATATCTTTTCAGATAGGGTCATGTCCCACAGGATAAAAGATGAGGTGGCTGCAGCCAGCACATGGTTGGCTGGGTTATTTTCCATGAAGGACTCACTTCTTCCTGAATTTGCTTCCATATTTGTTCAGAATAGGCTGTTTAGCACTGTGAAGATTAATTGCTAACATTAAAAAAGAGTACCAAATCTAGTAAAATGAGAAGCCAAATGCAAAAGCTAGTTTATGGCAGGCACTCCAGGAAATAAAACTAGCAGCTTTTATATGAGCTATCCCATGTCTTTTAGAAAGTATTGTCTTGATGTGAAAAGTTCAAATTTGAACTTTGAACAAAGCAGCATAAACTCAATGTCTTTTAAAGATGCAGTAATGGTAAATATGACAGCAAATGCCTCATATATTATTATGTATAATTTTTCATACAAATATGAAATCCATGCAGGATTTATTTACCCTATGTGGACTGAGGGAAACATATTGAACGCTTCTACAGTTTCATTATATTTGGCCTGATTGTACTTCAACAAATTGTAGAGACCTAATTTTGCAATGTAGTACAGTGGTTCAAATGCAGGAAATGCAGGTGTCAGTGAAGTAGCACATGTGATATTTCTCTTATTCCTCACATGCACTGATTTTAGCTAGTCTGGGAAGTTTCTTGTAGGGGAGGAACATGTTTCATCCTGAGCCCCCAGAGTAAAGATACAATATAAAATCAGTGATTAGATGTTAATAAAAAGCTGGCGTCTGGTTGATGTCGGATGGTATGTGCAGTGACAGTCAGAAAAAATGACAGATGTCAGCTAAGCTGTATGCATCACGGACGTGTTCATGTAAGCATAGATGAACCTCTTTTTTTTTTCACCACTAGGCACTGCTGTATTGATGAACTGACGGCAACCAAAGCCAGCATTTTGGAATGACATGATAATTCAGACCACATTTTCTGCTGCCCTTTCCCCAGTTGTGAAATTGCCCTCTTCCTTTTGAGGTCCAAGATCTCACAACCCCCGTTACGAACAGGGACTCTGTGTGTGAATGGAAATCAGAGACTTGCGTCCTGCTGTGTCCATGCCGAGGTTTCAGCTGAAAGCAGGCAGCAACAAAATGCCTAATAGGAGGCAGCTTGCAAAGCCATGAAAAAGGAAGTAGAAGGAAGAGAGTCTGAAGACCTCTTTAAATAACTGGCTTAACTAATTATGGCTCCATTAGCCAGAGGCACTACTGACCCTAAAAGCTAGAAACTCCTTAAGACCTCTGTGTACAGCTACTAATGCCACCGGAGTTCCTCCTCGATGTTTTGTAACAAAGACAAACTTGTGTGAGCGTGGTAATATCAGTTCCCTTAATGGGAATTTGCAAAACACCCACGGAACAGGGCACTGATCCACAAATCAGACTAGCATGTTCATTGGGTTCAGAATCAGCAAGTTTCATAGTGATACAACAGGCTTAGTTATTAGTAATAACTTTTTCCCTCCCCAACAGACAGGTCTGTGAAACCAGTCTTTTATTTTTCCCTTAGTGAGCAAATACTGCCTTTGCATCCATGTTTTATTTAGTTTGTTTTACTTGGCTGTATGCAAATCAGACCTCAGCTACCTCAAGAGCCAGCTCTCATTTTACAGTCTGCTCTCCCATGTGCATTTATATGACTACAGGTATCAGATGAAAGTTGTTGGTTTTAATATTTTACTTTATCAATAGAAAGATGACATCTCTTGTCACACAAGAAGGTCATAATTCATTCTGGATTGCTCTATTACTGTGTCAACACTCACGCATCTGAAATAAGCTTCAAACTCCTTGTTTATGAACTTGGAGAGACATGCTTCCAATTTTAGGCTGAAGTGAGGAGCCGTGAGATTATAAGGTTTTGTTCAAGGCGAGCCAAGGCATGAGTTTTTTGGTTGCCATGGGGGTCCCAATCCCTAAGACAGGACCTGTAGGGCCGAGTGAGATGTACTGGCCCATTCAGAGCATTCTTGAAAGTCGTGACATGTCAGAAGAAGGTATCCCAGAGGGTAGCTGTTCGTAGCTTACACACAGCTGACAGCTCACTCAAGAGAAATATGAGAACTAAAAGACATGACGGGACATATTTTTAGATTGCAGGTATACTTTTGCAACAACAGTGGCTCAAACATTACTCTGACTTAGGATGGTCAGATCTTGCTGAGTTTGCTGAAAGTGCTTCATTTTATTGAGGCCACAGCAATACCCCAGTTTTCTTTGCTTTATGCTAGTTCACAAATGTACTATGAATTTATGGAGATGTGGAAACATAGGCTGACAATCCTGTACATGTCCCGAAATTATTCCAGTCTCTCCAGCCTCTTTCTCCTACACACGGAGATGCTTCTCTGAACACATCCCGAATCTTTCCATGAAGCAATTCAAATACCATTACCAAAATGATCCTTTGAAGTAAAAATGGATATTAATTTGGTTTGTGCAAGAATATATTGTCATAATAAACTGGTCTTAACCATGATGTTATACACAGTCACAAAACAAGTGATAGAAATGAACCAGTAAAATAAATTATCATTAATTTTATCTGGCTTCAGAGGAAATTGCTTGTATGCTTTGGAAATAAAACCCTCAGTGTGGTGAAACATGAACGTTGTCCAGTCAGAGGAGATCATGGGAGAACACATTAAGATTTCATTGAGGCTTCCCTCTCTTGAAGGCCTTCTAGAATTTAACTAAAATAAAATAAAAAAAAAAAAAAAAAGAGAAAATGACATGACTATGACTGAAACCAGGACAGGGCTGACAGAGTTGCTCTTTGGAGGGTAAGCGTATTTGTGATGAAAGAAAAACTATGGTCTATTATTTTCAGCTAAGAAGCATCTAAAGTTGATTAAAAAATCTATTATTCAGTAACTGCTTGAAAAGACAATTAGAGCTCTTCTGGGAATACAGAGAAACCTTTATATCCTTTTACAAACATATGCATTTTAAAGCCTGATTTAATCACAGGGAGGTAAATATTAGCTGAGATAGAACTGAAAGTCTCTATCAGTATCACTGCTGAAGTATTAAAGACTAGTGCTACAGAAATTCGTAAAATAATTACGAATATGCAGAAGTATTATAAGATTGAGGAAGACATGAATGTGGCATATTTCTAGCAGAACCATTTCAATAATGGATTTTTAAGTAAAAAATCTCAAACCTAAAAAAACATACAGAGAAACCCAAGAAGATATAGATATGGATTTTTGTGAAGAAACAACAGTGATCACTTTATGTTGACTAGGAGAGGATTGTTTGATTCAAGCATTTTGGCCAGATAGTTTATCAAAATCTTCTCCTCTCAGAACAAAACAGCAAAACAGAAGGAATATTGAATTTGATGGGATCCAGGGCTACCATCCTGGAGACCTGGTTTAAGGCTGCACAACTGGCATAAAGATCACCACACTCATTGCCCCATGGGATTCCTCCCTCTGCCTTGAAACGGGCTCTGCTTGTGATTAAATCTTCTGACTATTTACCTCTTTCTGATGCAGGCAGGAGAAGAATTTGGTTAAAAGATTCAAATTTACTGTCAGCCTTTTATAAGAACTCGCCAGTCTTTGCTGGAGTACCTTTGGTTTTCCTCACTAACTTTCTCTGTGATGTGTCTGTGCATCCCACCTTTCACTCTAAACCAAACAGTGCTTGTTGCTGCTTAAGCACCACTACATTGTGCTTAAGCACAACAGTAGAATATTTTTGGGTAGCGTTTAGAAAACAGGCTTAGTGGGAGCTGAGAAAGAAAAGAGGGAAAGTCCTCTCCTTCCCTGTTTCTTATCTCTGAGGGAGGGTGGGGCTGCGTTTTATATATTTTAAACAATCCAGCTACAGCTGTGAAACTGGTGATAGAAATGCTTATCAAAGGGCCTTGGAAATGCTTGCAATTTGTGCAGGTCTCCCCAAGGAGAGGAGGGGGAGGAAGGAATTCCACGGTAATCCATAGTATAGAAAATGCTCAAATGTATGTAATGCTGATTATTACCACCTGCTCAGCCTCTTCTATGTTACAACCCTCTTGGGAGAGGCATACTTAAGGGTCTTGTCAAAAAATGTCAACTTCATTTTTTTCACCAGATGCAATAACTTTCCTTGAAGACCGCCTGCTCTGGATCCCACGTGAAAATACCATTAAGCCTTCAGAGAAGGGGCTTGGGGATGGCAATCGATTTGGGACTAGTTTACAGCTGTTGCAGAGCTTTGAAGCGCCCATTGCTCCCCCTGCTCCTTGCTGAAAGGCAACGCTGCGGGAGATACTATTATCTGTGTCATTCCTTCTTTATTAAATAAAATACAAATAGGAAGCACTTGATTTGACTGTCTATGATTTCTTTTAATTAGAACCCTGAAGCCATCCTTTTCCCAGAGGCTAATGCTGTTAGATAATCTTGAACAATGTCTACACTACAAAACGGGCAATTCAGCCACTTTTTGACTACGGTTACGTGTCACAAATGAGTTGACAGGAGGCATTAGGAGGTTCCTCCCATGAGCCAGGAACAAGGATGTTATACGTTTGTACATAAAGAAGCCAGGGAAGGTGTTTCTGGCCTCAGTAGCCTGAAAACAAAGAGCGTGTGTTACCAGGATTTCTGACAGCTATAAAAAAGTCCTTTCACTTTGTGCTTTGAAATGATTCTGTCAGTGATATTCACAGTGAAAATTGTTCTGCTGAATCCGTTGTTTTAGTTTTCCTTTTTTTTTTTTTTTCTTTTCTTGGTAATTCCTTTTGCATTTTGTAGCAAAAGGCAAGTTGAAGTAGGTTATGCCTATTTAAAGGGTTTCAAGTGGTAGCTAAATGCCAAAGAATAGATCAGACCTGTGCATCTTTGGTGTTTGCATGTCTGTCCCCAGCACACTGCCTGCTGTTGATCTGTTCTTCAGATTGGCCCCTTGCAAGGTTTTACTTCTTTGTCTGGTTAATGTTTAATGCTACATGCATTTGAAATGAGGGTCAGGGTGCGGTCACTGCTGGTAACTAACTGGGTTTTCTTCAGACTTGTGGTGGTTTCACAGTGACAAGCTTTGAAAAGCACTTTCCTTTGAGCCTGGAGCAGCCAACTGCAAGTGGAAAGCTTCCACCTACATACCTGGAGGCCCCAGGCTCAGATCCTGGTATTGATGCTGACTCTCCATGTGGCCTGAGGCAAATATCCCACTGTCTCAGGGTCCTGCACATAAAATTCCACAATTTTTTCTTCTTTCCTTTTGTATTTTGTGTTGTCAGTTATATCATGAGCTTCTCAGGTCTCAGATGGAGGACTTTTAGTTAATTTTAACATCTTAGACATCATTGTAGTCAAATAGCAAGTGGAAAGACAGAAAGATGTCCCTCAAGCTTTGAGGGAGTTAAACAAGTTATTCATTCTGCAAGCAGCCAGGGGATCTTTTGGTTTTCCCTTCAGTCCTGAGGGACAATATGATTTCTGTAAAACATGAAAAAGACTTGTCGAGAAAGTTTTCACAGATAGAGAAGAAGAAAAGTAATTTCTGCATGAATGAGATGTGTGAAAGGTCTTGATTCAGCCACAATGGTGAACTACCTGATACTGAGTTAGTATGTTAGTCTTTATGGTAGAAGATGGAAATAGAATCTGTGATGGGATAGTAATCAATGATCCAGTAACAAAAAAAGGGTATTCTGTATTATTTTGTGTTAAGTACTGGACTCCAGTGAAATCAGGTGAATTTGTGTAGATAACATTAAAAGATTCAAAGCTTTTGATCAACTGGGTTGTAGTCAGAGCTCGACAAGAATCCTTCCACATATCTACGGGAGAACCTCATGTGAGAGAGCCTTCCAGAGCTACCCTCAAATGCTTGAGAGGCACTTCAGTGCATAAACCCATTAGTTACTCTGTCATCATCCTGTACTATTAATTCAAGTGTGGTAATTTGAAAATAAGTATTTCCTTTTTTTTTCAGGCATTCTGTAACCCTGACTCTACTGCACACATTTTGTTAATTTTTTTTTTTTTTTTTCAATTTCAGCTATTGTCTGAAGTGTTGCCGGTTCTATTTGGAAAGGAAAGAAGGTCAGAAGGAAAACCACCCTTCCTTCATATAACCTATGACTTTTTTGCCACTAGATAACTACTAGAAGGCTGATTTTCCTGCATACAAAATAGAGTCTGCTGCAAACGGGCACTGGGTTGACCATCAGGGGTCATGGCTGTGCCCTCTGAAAAAGGAGGATGCAGTGTCTTGTTCACCTGTTTGGAAGAAGTGAGAGAAATTCAATTCAATCCATCCCATAGGGCATTTCTGTGATCATCCCAAATGGCTTATGGCTAAATTGCTCTGGGAATTGCAGGAATTCTCTGTGAGTCTGGTGCCAAACTGTATGTGTTTGCTGCCTTTGACAATACAAGGAAAGAGCTTTTCATCTGAGAACCCATCAGAAAATGATTCTGTAGTTTTGAGACAAATAAGAGAAAAACAGACATCACTTGGAGGAAATCAGAGAGACATATTCAGGCTATTGGTGCATAGTACAGCTCTGGATGATGAAGTCCAAGGCCATTTCACTCAGTGCTGGAACTGGAGACTATTACACACAGGAAAGTAACTTGGCAAAAAAATGGTCCCGTGGATATGGCATGACAGGAAATAAACGTTCACAGTGTATGAACTCTTTGTTGGCGATCCAGGATGCTTTCAGCGTTAGTCTATAGATACTGAAATGAAGACTTTCAATATCTATATAATTTCATTCTATTCACTGCAGAGGGATTGAGGAATGATCTTGTGGTTACAGCAGAGACCTGGGACAGAGGAAATCTGGGCTGAAGCCAGACCGCAATTGAAAACTTCAGAAAATAATTCCAAGTACTTACATCAGGCTCCCAGAAACAGAAGTATCCCAAATTAACTATCTCTTTTCTAACTGCCGACTTAACTGTAAGGAGGATATTTTTCTTCCATTATAAAAAAGTTGGTTATCTGTGGAAAAGAGATTATGATACTGTGAACATACTAACCCATAATAATACTGAATCATTTGCTACTTCCCTGTTAGCCATTACATCTGTAAGATATCCTGAGCTGAAGAAGGAACATCCTAACCAAATGCATATTTTCACAATACTGAATTTTACAAAAATATTTTGATGTATTTAGAATAAGTATTTTCTTCAAATTTCAGGTTTTTGAACATTTCTGCTGACACAAAAAACTTCTGTATTTTATGTTAGTTTTAACCTTATTAAGGTAACTTGGCCTTGCTGTTGTAGTGCCTTGGCTTCTGCCACATTACCAATATTGAATGTTAAACAGAATTGATGGGGGGTATTCTTACTAATTGCCACTTGTGAAAAGATAATTATATTCTCTGTCTTGGATAATATGCTGTGGCATTTGGGACTAGCTAAGCTTGACCTACCTGACCTTTCCTGTTGTCAGTTTTGGAGTGACTGGTGTGGAAAAACAAAGGGTAGCCGAGACTAGAAAAAGTGATTGCAGGTCTTCAACCTACCATAATTCATTTGGACAAAATATGTTTAAAGTTAATTGATAAAAAATGAGGGTATATGTTACTAAGAGTGACTAGGCTATCTTAGCACTGAAAGCAGTTTGATTTTACTTTGTGTACAATCCCAGCGTCTTTTTGAAGTCCAAATACACGAAATTTATATGTCAATATCACACAAAATTTTTGTCAGCAAAATACTACTAAGCAAAAAAATTTACTGCAGACCTGCAGTGTGCCCTGGTAAACAAGGACTCCGAGCAGGTGAAAAACTTTATTTTTTACAGAACAGAACTGGTGGAAAATGATACTTCATTAAAGCTAAAATGGCCAATTGATTCTCTGGAGTGTTTTCTACAGGTCTAGGATGACTCTGCAAACATAGGTGAACTGACTCAGAGTTTCAGGCCCTCATAGGTAATGCTACTCACTCTAGATCAAGTCCCTACTTGTTTTCTGGAACATTTGTGAGGCTGGTCTTCCACATCGCATGCAAGTACCTATTACAAAGTCTTCCTGGAGCGTCCCTTTCATTTTTTTCATCCAAGAAATACTGAAAAGCTTTACTTTCCTTCTTCATAGCAATGAAATCACATTTGAACCTTTGATATGTAAATGTTGTATGAAACTGAAGTGCTATTTTCTATTCCTCTATACTTTGAACATTCTTGTTCTCCTTCCACGGCACCCTGTCACTTCATCATCATCATCATCATCACAGAATGGTTTGGGTTAGAAGGGACCTTTCAGATCATCTAGTTCCAACCCCCCTGTCATGGGCAGGGACACCTTCCACTAGAGCAGGTTGCTCAAAGCCCCATCCAACCTGTCCTTGAACACTCCTAGAGGTGGAGCATCCACAGCTTCTCTGGGCAGCCTGTTCCAGTGCCTCACCACCCTCATTGTGAAGAATTTCTTGCTTATATCTAATCTAAATCTACCCTCTTTCAATATAAAGCCGTTATCCCTTGTCCTATCACTATATGCCCTTGTAAAAAGTCACTCTCCTTCTTGTAGTCTCCTTTAGGTACTGGAAGGCTGCTTTAAGGTCTTCCTGGAACCTTCTCTTCTCCAGGCAGGACAACTGAGATCTGGCTCTCTCAGTCTGTCCTCATAGGAGAGGTGCTCCAGTCGTTTGATCGTTTTCTATAAACTTGATTGTGACACTTGAAGTCTAAGAGACTAAAAGACCTTAGTGCTGCATCCATAATCTCTATTTGTAAACTGGGGACAGTGTCCCTTCCCCTCTTCACCCCTCCCACACTTTTTGTTTTGTCCTGTTTTTTTCTTTGTTTGTTTTTAAATTTTTGACACTTAACTAGCATTAGGTAACACACTTAAGTAATAATCTGATCTCCTTTAACACTCAGGATGTTACTGTTATAATAAAACTAATAAAGAAGATACCAAAAACATTATTACAAAAGTACAGGGGAGCACAAACAAGAATAAAAATAAAATTTAAATTATTAGATATTCATTTTCCTATCATCACACCATTTTTTTGTTGTACTGTAGGAGGAAGGAAGATAGAGAGAATTTTTCATTCATCCACTGGATTTTTGTTACAGACTTTGACACTTAGTGCCTTGCAAGTTTACGGTCCATTTTCTTTTGATTAATTTCTACTCTGTTCTACTTGTTGCTCTAATATTTTGTTATTAGACTTCAGGCAAAACTTCACTTCATACTCTGCAGCATATTAGCCCTGTTTGATTCTGTCTCTCCTTAAAGCTCTGCAGATCTACCAATGCTGCTTTTCTTTACCTCTCTGCAGTCCTCAATAAAAATGAGCATATGCTCATTCTATATTTTTCCTAAGTTACAGTAAAAATCCGGATAGGTCTGCAATGAAAAGAACTTAAAATTGTGCCTGTTGTAAGCAGAAAGAGCAAGTGTTTTCTGACAGACAATATTCTGACAGGATCCTGACATCTCCCCCTATATAATTAAGCAGTTCTAGATTTCATCTCTTCATAAACCATCAAATTCCTGAAAACCAAGCTAGCCAAAGACATGAGTCAGCAATTTCTTCTTTCACTCTGCTCTCATTGCTCTTTCTAGAGCAATGACTATTTCCAGCTGTGCATTGCTTGCCTCTGAGTTAAATGTGGGTGGCAGCATGTACCATTGCTGACTGGTTTATGAGCCCAAGCTAATGCTGAAAGAAACCACTTCAAACAATGCTACCACAACAACTAAGTGATATCAGATGGACATTGACTCAAATTTGGTCTATTTCGAAACACTTCCCAAAAATGCAACCCTTTTCCAGATTTAAGTGTGGTGTTCTTTTGCACAGCTAAATTGGGTAATTGCAGAGGACATGTATCTTCATAGCTATATTCAACCAGAGGCTTTTCTTGCCTTTATTTTAACAGAACAAGAATATGTGAGGAACACAAGGCCCTGATCCCCTGGGTGCTGAATACGCTCTGTTCACTCACAGACCCACATGAAAGCAGGGAATCATGCCTGGCAGGATCCAGCTCTGAAGGCACGTGGACTATAGAGAAGAACACTGTGCTGATCACCACAGACTCTCAGTAAATACAAAACAGTAATAGCGAGTCAGGTTCTGCCATAAAAACCAGACAAAAAGTTCCCAGTAATGGTAAAGACTGAGTAAAATCTTGAACTGTTACCCAACCAGTTTGCCTCCTCTTCATTTTGGCTCAAGAAAACTCATATTCTAGGATGCACATCTAAAGTGACGTACATCTTCAATAAGTGAAAACAGACACACTTTGAAGCCTCCTTGGCATCTTCCAAATCCTTAGGCTATTCCAAAGGGCATTCTGGGAAAGGATGAGGAGCAAGAGTTGCCTTGGCACTAGAACAGCAACTTACTTGTCCCTGCCCAGATATATGAAGCGGGCAGGAAGCAGCTTGGCAGTCTGAATTCCAGTTGTATGAAGGCATCTCTCTGCCTGCCTGAGCTCATCGTTGTTGTTCAAAGGAGAGACCGTTTCTCCTACATGGCCCTTCTTCATATGTTTCCCATCAACTGACTGGTGCTAGGCACTTACCTTGCTTCAGGTGGTGCAAACAGAACTTAGATGCTTCTTTCAGTCATTTGAATTCTACTTCCTCAGCCAGCAGCTCCAGATATCATGAAATCTAAACCCTCATATCATGAAATCTAAACCTCACTTTTGTATCCCATCTCCCAACTTCGGCCATCCACCGTATATCTCTGTGTTAGGAAAAGATGCAGGGATGTTGGGAGCAGAACAAAGTAAGTGACACTGACTGGCCTTCACATACATTATTAATAGAAGCATGCATTGGAAATAAAATCACTAGTAACTGAGTCTATAGGAGTGAGATATAGAGGGAGAGAAAAACTGGTAGGAGGAAGGGTGAAGAGGAGAGCATAGGAGGGAAAGACTTGGCAGAAACACCAAAAAAAAAAAGAAAGGACACAGAAAGATGAGCAAACAGAATGGAAAAAGGGCACAAAATGAGATGAATTGTAAAACAATATGCATAAAATAAGGCAAAGTCAGGCTAAGGAATAAATATCGCAACTGAGCCTGAGCTAAGCTCATTTGAAAGTCTGACCACTGCTCTAGATTCTTGTATATTTAGGTCTGAGTTCTCTCAATAGTTTGACCCCATTTGTCTGAAGTGAAATGCTCTCCTAATACTGTAGATTGCTTCATAGAGATAGATGCAAAGCCATTTATCGGAATATTTGTGATCACTTTCTCCAGATTCACACCCCTCTCCTTATTTCCCCATGAACTTTAGAAAAATGGCACAATCATGTTTTTAGCAACATCTGCACAAAATCCCAATGTTGTCTGAAGCAAACTGATCTGAAAATCTTATATGCCAATTTTAGTTCTTTCAGCAGGTATCTAATGTACTTCAAAACATGACTTTTAACGTGCTTGAATCTTGCTCAGAATATAAGTGCTTTTATTTCTTTTTTTCAAAATACCGTGAGAATATAAGCGCAGAGGCAGCTGACCTGCTGCTATTCTGTGATCCTCTGTGCCCACTAAATGTGCTGTTGTAATTTATAGCCCTTTTTGTTTGTATCTCCTCACAGTAATCTTAGCACTGCCATCTTGGAAAGTGATATATGTGAATCAATTACTAACTGAGGTTACTAGGACAGTGGCACCTGAGAAAATGCTTTGTCTGAAGCGGGGAGGTGAGTGTCTTGAGACCTGACCAGCAAACAAATTAAAAAAAAAAAAAAAAAGAAAGAGAGAGAGGGAACAATGAAAAAAGTTGTAAAGGGAAAGAAATAATATGGTTTAATAGCCTGTATTAGGACAGGTCTTTAGCCTTTCCCTCTGAATTTACACAGTTAACCAATAACTATATAAGTAAATTCCTCCTATAAAACCTGTGGTGACAATTGTATGGACCTGGGCAGTGACTGGTTTTGTTGCACGCCACCTTGTTGGACCTTAATTCAACTGTCTGTTCTCTTTCAGCAGCACACTTCGGTGATGGCCTAACCCCAGGTATTCTGAGGTCCAAGTGATTGGTCTCAAAGATTTCATGATTTTTACCCTTAGCAAAAAGCAAAAGAGGGATTTCAGCCCAGCTCGCTCTTCCTTTTGGTCCCCACTTTAAAATGAAGGAATAGAGAACATCTGGACAAACATCTTGCCCTCTTTTTGTTACAATGGCTCAGGCCAAATTTTGTGTTTCAACAATGCCTTGTAGCACCCAGTCACAAGGCAGAGAGTGACTTTCAGCCCTTAGAACTGAAAGATTTTGGAAAATTCCAGACAAATGAAGCCCAGACATATAAGTCTTAGAAGCAATTATGGTGTTTCTTTCCACTTAGCTTTGAATTAAACATTTGTTTGAAATAAAAAGGAGCTTTATTTTTCCCCCAACCCTTTATTTTTTCTGAGTTTTGAAGACATTTTCTTTTTTTTTTTTTTGTTTTGCATTTAGGAGATCAGATTCTGGCTGTTGATCATTTTGTGAGAGGATGCTATTGCTTCTTTTGTTTTTTTACCTTAACCCCAGAGTAAACTTTTCAAAATTCAATCCAGATAAATATGTATAATCTGAAAAAAAATGAATATTAACAGAAATAGTCTCACTCTAAATCAGTAACAGAAAGGTCTCTGCAACATAGGTGTAAGGTTTCATTATTATTATTCTGTGTATGCGAATTAATTGGTTTCTCTATTCGTAAGTCAGTGAAATGGAATTTACCACGATTTTTGTTTGTATTTCCTTTAAACAGCTAACTGGACTGACTACAATACTCTCTTTAGAACTACTGCAGAATAGGTAGTAGCAAATAATGTCTTGTTGAAAGCAAGTTTCTGTTCTCTGCTTGTAAGGGTGGAGATATTTTTGCTTAGTTCCCAGGAGTGAAATTCTGCCCCATTGAAGTTTTGCCATTAATTTCAGTTGGGCCAGAATTTCGCCCCAGGTCTGCAAAACCAGATTCCAGATGTACAGTAGAATACCTGAGTTTTGGCCAGCTTTCCTCCTCTCTTTGCCAGCAACATGCGTAAAACAAATACATACAGAAAAGAAATCTTATAGAAAGTCTCACAGACCTGAACACAATTTAGGCACAAAGGATTCAAAGAAATGTGAAGGGATTCTGTAGATGCAGAAAAAGAAAGTTTTGTCAAGTTTCTTGTAAGATATAGCACCATGCAGGTATTCAGGACATCTAAGTCTTCTCCCAGCTCTGCCACTAGTGTATTTGGTGACTTGGGTCAAATTATTGCAGTTTACTGAGATGTTCTTGCATAAAAAAAAGGAGTAATAGTTGATTTCCTCTAGAAAATACTTAGAGAACTACTGAGTAATACTACTATATAATTTGGCTTTTGTTTTTTCTTCCCCCTAGTGAAAACTAGACATTCATAGTTCATTTTTGGCATTTTGCAACACGCAATTTAAAGAGTTGTTTTCACCATGCATATAGTTTAAAAGTTATTTATTAGGTATCTTTGTGATGTGTAGCAGAGATCCAGTTCTATACAATGGTCCATACAACGTCTCCTTGAGAGATTCATCCTGCAAATGTTGGGTTCTCCTATCAGAAAACAAAGTTAATCTCTGTGGAAAGAAAGCTGTAGGATACATGCTACATCCCAGTATGCTATGAAGAACCCATAAAGTGAAGAGGGCTCATATCCCACAGCTTTTATCTGATTTTGTGTTCACTAGAATTTTTTCAACAGTTTTAAATACAGACTACAGTAACACTTAAAAGCAATTGTTCTCTTTTTTTTTTTTTTTTTTTTTTTGATCTGCAAGAGAAGTAACTATTTACAGTATCTCAACATGAATGGAAGATTTCCTACAATTCTGCATTGTGTAATCACTTTCTTCGAGATTTGACTTTGTTCATTTGATGGAATTTTATTTTTTAAAATTGTATGTCTTAATTAACAACAACCTATTTTATGTGGCGGAAATAAATATATGAATTGCGTCAGTAAGAGGAATGAATTAGCAGAGTTTAAAGCCAAGGGGTACCATTAGACTGCTTACCTAGAACTGCAGTATATTACAGTCCTTTCAACATCACCTACTTACTCTTGTATGAAAACTATAATTTCTGCTTCTATTCTGTCTTAAAGGTGTACTTCAGGAAGACAAGCTGATGCTGCCAGTGGTTTGTTATACTATTAACAATCCTTTCTGTTAAATATTTGTCCATTATTTCTTGTATTATGTGATGCCTTTCTCTCCTAGATCAAAGAGACTTTTTAATACCTGGTCCTTTCTTCCTGGGAAAAGGATTCCTACTTGTGCTCTCTCTCATTCTTCTTGAGATCAGATAAACAGATTGAAACCTTTTAAGTGTCTCCACGGACAAAATTTTCACCATCTTCAAAACGTTTTCAGCTTTCTTCTGAACACTCTCCAGCTTCTCTACCATAATTAAAAGATTTAGGGTGCCAGAAAAGTGTGTCTCATTCTTCTACGAAGGGTAGCAGAAGACTGTGCTGCACCCAGGGGATAGTCACCTCTCTCTCTCGGCTCAGCACTCCTCACTTGCACAGTAAAGATGAAGTTAAGCTATTTATTTTGTCACAGAATAGACGTCATGCTTGCACCCAGTATCCCCTAGATCCTCTACAAAGTCCTCATGGGTAGGAGCTTAGCTATAATGTTGAACAAGAGTAGCTCAAGTATCATACCAAAAGCTACGGTTTCATGGCTACGTATTTGACTTTATCCACCTCTAAACGAAACAATGACAAAGGTTACATGGGGTAGATAGAGTTTTTAATTTGTACTCCAGGAAATATTGGGGGGGAAAAAGGTATTTATTATCACAGCACAATTTGTCTACTAGATTTTCTACAGCTTACATTTTCCAGAGTACCTAGATCTCTCAAAAGTTGGTAGGGTATTCTGGGACTGTTTCAGAGGTTTAGAGGAATTATTTGTTGTATCTTCTTGGCCTAATTTCTGCCAGATTCTCCTGGAGTGTTATGATTTTCCTGGTAGCTATTTGTGCTGCTTTAATCAGAAATATATGGGGCATTCTTAGAACGTGAGGGGCTGAGAAACGAGCTGGTGCTTGGGCCAACCCTCCAGTGGTCACTCGCCTCCTATACCTTCCTGCGGTGTTTACCCAGAAAAGAGCTCACCCAGGGGCCACCACCAGAGCTTTGCACCTGTGCTCCACGAAAGGCATTTCCTTCAAAGAAAACATCAAAGCTCTGAGAAATAACCATGAGAAACAATTCTCTGAGCATCGTTCTATTATCTTGACACAACTGCTGTGTTCTGGGTACTTAACCCAGGAGATTAAATCTTTATGCGTCAGTGCAAAAAGATCATATCCCTGTAATTTTTCATATATATAATTTCTCAGCTGCCATAGTTTAAACCTGTCATATTTATGGCACAACTGTAATTTAGGTGAACACTTTAAAGCACCATTCTGAAAGGACAATTCTCTCCAACTACTACAACAAATGTCTTTCCTTGCTAGTATATTGGGTGGTGGAACTCATCATTGCAGTCAGTTACATTTCTGAGCTAGTGACTTCTTAATATTCTATAAGAGAAAAATCATTAGGGGTCCATACTAATAAATTACTGTACAGTGTAATTGAAGTAGGAACAAAAAGCAAGACTCCATACTTCGGTGCAGAAGTGAGTTAGACAGGAGTAATTCACCGTGGATTCCTTGAAAAAACTGGCTGGAGGAGGTATATATAAAACTTGATTCAGCAGCTCCCTATCTGCTTTTGGTGATTCTGTACCTACTCTTCAAACTGCCTCTGCTCGTCCAGTGATAAGCTAATCATTTCCATATCTCCTATCAATCACTGCAGTATTTCCAGTATTGCCTGCTGTTAAGATTCTTTCTGCATTCTGAGGATCTTTAAAGAGGCCACATTTTTGGGGTCTTCAAATTGCAGCGAAGCCTGTACCATACTAACTGAAAGTGGCTGAGATGATTAATGTGGCTAAAGGCAGCTGACAAGAAACCTACACTTAAATCTCACTAAATTCTGTGTGATTTAGGCATCTAAGCAGTGCCAAACTGGAGTGTTTGTGTCCCTGTCAACACTGAATTCTGTATTGAGTTGATTCTGATCATCAGTCCCTAGGGACCGTGGTGGTCAGGAAACCACATAACTGAGCACCTTTAGGCATGCTGAGAAACACAACCTCAAAAGTCAACTGCCGTTAGACACTGAAGCGATGCGGGTAGCTACCAGGCAGCAAAATGCACTTCTAGAAGAATGCTGTTGGTTTATAGAGTATTTCTGGTTACCCTCTTGTAAGATCTTTAAAAAAAACCCCTTGGAATTTCCAAGAATACAAGAGAATAAGGAAAGCATGGACAGTTTTGGAGCAGCAAAGAGGGTACACCACATCACACAAACCTCGACCACCATTGGCATTCTTGCTGTTGGCCTTGGATGGCAGCCCAAAGACTGAACAGGCAAACGAATCTGAACTGCTCCCTTTGACTCCCTCACCAGGCCTGGAGCCCATGTGGAGAGCAGAGTCAGGCAGCTCTCACTGACACTGTTGCTCAGGCTGCTTTTGAATAGCTCAGTCTTCAGGGCTGTTAAACTGGTGTCTGGATCCTCAAACTTATCTAACTGAAGAAGGTCATCTTTCTGCACAGGCTTCTCTGTAGGACAATTCCCTGAACCTCAGAGAGGTTTGTGTTCCTCTTCTGGTGGAGCTTTCCTTTCTATGCAGCCAGCTCAACAGACCTAGGCTCTGCAGGCTTTCAACTTAGGCCCACCAAAAGTGAAATCATAAACCAGAAGTGGATCTTCAAGGATTTGCATGGAAAGACAACTTAATTCCCATTTAGACCACTAAAAAACATTAAACTCTTCCTTATTGGCAGCTGACAATTTTGTTTCAGGATGCACTACCATATTTTCTGTTTAAAAGATCATCGAGTCTGTACAGAAACAGTGTACAAGTACTTTAAAAGGCAAGATTCAGCTTAGTATTTTCTGAGAGCAAAAATAAAGAGGAAAATAAACTCCAGCCAACAAACTGAAAAGAAGTGAACTACTGTGTTAGCTGTGTGGCATGAAGAGCGGATTGGCAATGAAGTTCCTGCCCAATACAATGCTAAGACCTGCACCAAAAAATAAAGTGCCATTCACAGCAAAGGTTCTGGTGGCCACTCTCCATATGTTGTCCCCATATCTGCAATGAGAGCTGGTCAAAACAGCTGTATTGTGTTTGCTAACGCCCAAAATAGCAGTCTTTGATGCAAGACAACCTCCAAGGAAAAGAGAAAGAGCTTCACCAGTTGAAAAGGGTAATAAGGGCTATCCTTCTAAATTTCTCTTTCAGTATTCTCCTCTATGAATTTTGTGTATTTTATCATTCCAATAGGGTGTGTGTTGCACACAGATTGCGAGGTTTTTCAGGTGTGGATCTGAAGCTGGGTCTGAGTTGAGGTTGTACTAATGTAATGGATGCTGGACCTAAGTTTTCTTTGCTGAAGAAACAGATGAGACAGCAGGCCCTACATCATCAGATCATGATGCAGCAGTTAAACCCATCAGAGCATCTGTCTTGAGATGAAGCAAAGGCATCACATTTTCAGCTGTCATACATGTGAATCCCTATCAGTACCAATCACTTTTCTAGGTGTGCATCGTGTGCTTCTTAGCATGTGAAGTTTGCATTCACAGCTTGCTAGGTCAGAAGGAATGACTTCCTTTGAAGTGGACAACTGGCTCACAGTTTCTTACAAAGTGGTATTTGGAATCCTGGGATGCTTTTGAAAGAGATACCTGTAGATGCAATTTGCCAGCATCATCTCTGAGAAGACTGCTGAGCCCAAAAGCAAATATTCATATACAAAAAAAAGAAAAACACCCTGAAAAAACACTGTTGAATGAGCAAAAAAATAATATCTTTGCAGTATGTAACTGACCCACACCACTGAGTTGTACTCTGATTTTTAGTTATAGTCTCAGAAGTGTGCAGTCTGATTTGTCTGCCTTCTGATTATACTAAGTAGTAGCTTTCAAAACCTTTCTTTATTCCCTGCAGGACTGTTCACAAAGGTTCTCCTGAGATTCAGAAGAGTGGGCTTTTGTATTACTCTTCCACAAAATCAATGAATGATGATTGTAGCAAGTTAATTAGGATGAAAGTTTTTAGAGGAAGCTATCTAAGTTAGGCATTCATCCTAAGCTAATCATCCATGCTCTATCCAGACACAGTGGAGTAAGAAATTTAACTTCACAGAGTGATTTGTTTCACCTATCTCAGATATTAAAGTGGGATGAATCAGTTTTGGAGATGTCCATTGGTTTTCCTTGGAGTGTTCCTCAGTTTGATACTTGGATGTTGTACAGCCACTGGAGCATAGAGATCTATGGGAGTTATTCCTAAATTCGCTGGAGCTTTGTGCCTCTGTGACTGGATCATTTCCATCACCTATTTAGTTTCTACAGGCTACCTCAAGTATAACAGATTTTCTCCATTTTCTTCATCTGTAAATACCCCCCAGAAGACCCCGAAAACATTAATATTGCAAAAGTTGTGATGTGCTCAGACACCTAGCACCGTAACATCAGCTGTGGTTATACTGCCATCACCATGTATCTATGGCAAAATAAAACAAAACAACAACAACAAACCAAACAAAAAACAAAACAAATAAAACAACAACAACAACAAACAGCAACAAACCAAACAAAACATTAAAAAGACTGATTTAGATTGGCTAATCAAATTTAGTTCATTCAAGCTAAAGTGCCATGGTAAAATGGAAGAAGTCTAAGGTGAAGGGTTGAATTTTCTGTCCACTGATGTTGAAACATCTGTTGCTAATTTTAAATAAGTACCTAATTCTTTCATTTTACAGATATTCCACTGACCTTTGTTTAGCCAGACAGAATGTGATTTCATCAGTACTTTTGGTGGAAAACATGATAATTATACAAATTTTTCAGACAAAGAAGGCGCGAATAGGGATGTGTTTAAAAGAATAGATGAATGAGCAGCTACATATGGAAAAGTGAAAGGAAGAAACCTGGTGTGTGTGGGCATGAGACCATTGGAGAAGGAAAAATCTTGATCCTCTGAATCTGAGTCAACAGGTTCCAAATTGTGAGATTGGTTCTGATTTTAGTCGACTTACTTTAACATTGATTATAGACTTGATTATAGACATTCAGTTCTTAGAAGCAGTGATAAATTTAACCCAAGGTTTGGATAGTTTTTTTTTTTGTTCTGAATGAGCTACAAATTCTCTCTTCTTCATAGCTGTAGGATGCTGTGGATTTTGCTTAGGCAGCACAGGTGTAGCTGGAAGATGAATTTAGCCCAGAGTGTTTTCCCACATTAACAATTCATTTGACATTTTAAATAAACCATACAAAGGCAACAGATTAATCAAGCTAGATATTGTAGATATGCCTGGAGCACGACGGAAAACAACCCCACTGAGCTCAGAGCTGCATTGCCTGAACTATAAAGCAGGATTTCATTAAGTGTGTATGATTCAAACAAATTAGGAACTGAGTACAAGGGGGAAAAAACCTAAAACTATAATCATTCCTGCACACTGAATTAAGATTAAAAACAATAGAGATATTTGACACATTGCTGACCATGTGAATTTCTATGTCTAGATGCTCAGACTATTTTGTGTCTACCAGAATTTGCCAATGTTTTTTGTTGCTGGGTTTTTTCCCCCATTCTACACGTTGCCAAAGACTTTTCCTTAGCCCACAGATTCTAGGCACAAATTAGGATCCCTTGTAAAGCAAACATACTATGTAGTCACTAAATCACCAGGTTTTCCCACATGCCTGCATCTTAAAATGCACACAGCTTTTACAAATGTGGCCAAAAATGACATCCTTCAAAGATGCTGTTATTTTGTATGACACTGAGAACAAAAAGAGTACTAATGTGTGTTTTCCATTCTTAATTTGAGAACTTTGTACTAACATAACCATCCATTAATATTTTTATATTTATTTTTTCAAAATGTCATTAAATTTTACCACTATAGCAGTTAAGATGAAAGATGTTCTGCTGGGTATGGGACTAATTTAGTTCAGGTCCCTACTCTGTTACAAAAACTTTTTGACCTTGTGTAAGACATTTAGAAATCAGTAGGCTACAGATGCATAAATTTCATTGAAAATCTGGAACTTTTTATCCATCTGTGCTCTTGTTTCCTTTTTGTAAGATCAGGGTTAATAATATATCTCTACTTCCTAGATATCTTGAAAAGCTTAACAGTGAGCTAAAAGAAGTAATTTGATTTTTTTTGTTTGCAATATAAACAAACAAAAAATAATTTTGCCTTTTGATTTTTTAAGTGCTTCTTTTTTCTGTGAAAAAAATTAAACCCAGTCACAAGTTATTTCAGTCAGAGATATCACACACAAAGATACCATCTAGGGTCAGTAATGTGGGTCACTCCATTCTATTAGACGAGAGTTATGCCAAGAAAAAAGTGGCTAGGTAAGATCTTGTTCCTTGCATTCGTCCTACATGGGTAACTAAGTCTTTGACTTTTTTTACCTTTTTTAAAAAAAAACAAAAACAAAAACAAGATACTAATTATTTCATTTTTTTTTAAGGAGATCTATTTCCGGATAGTTTACAAAAGTTTTTGACCTCTCAAGCTGTTTGAATCTAAAAAGCTATTCCTGCCATGAGTGTCATCCTTCTTTGGAAGAGGTCACGCCTTTTTTCCTTCTTTGAGAATTGCAAGACTGCAATCACAATTCTGCAAGTTCAAGCAGAAGTCCTTGCTGCTTTTGAGACCTCTTAGTGCAGACAGATTATCTAGATATGAACTGCAATGCCATGGTGCTGCCGTACACTTTACCCTTTCAGATTTCACATTACCTAGTAGCTGCAGATCTTAGGTTGCAGATACTGTGTGGACATTTTCTACTTCATAAATGCATATGGAACCACAGTTGCTAGGTCCAAGAAGATTGCTGTTGTAAAATAATAGGGGTTGAAGCCTACCATGTTTTAATCCCAGCCATCAACTATGCACCACGCAGCCTCTTGTTCACTTTCCCCAGTGGGATAGAGGGGAGAGAATCAGAAGAGTAAAAGCGAGAAGATTCATAAGTTGAAGAAAGATAGTTTAATATGCAAAACAAAACCTGCGCACACAAGCAAAGCAAAACAAGGGATTCATTCAATACTTTCCATGGGCAGGCAAGTGCTCAGCCATCCCCAGGACAGCCAGGCTCCATAACACATAGCAGTTACTGGGGAAGACAAATGCAATCACTCTGAACATCTCCCGCTTCCTTCTTCTTTCCCCAGCGTTCATTGCTGAGCATGACATGATATGGTACAGAATAGCCCTTTGGTCAGGTGGGGTCAGCTGTCCCAGCAGTGTCCTCTCCCAGCTTCTTGTGCATCCCCAGCCCACTAACTGGTGAGGTACAGTTTCACTCTGTGTAAGCACTGCTCAGCAGAAATGTAAACACCCCTGTGTTATCAACACTGTTTCTAGCACAAATCCAAAACATGTCCCCATACAAGCTATTAGGAAGAAAATTTACTCTATCTGATCTAAAACGAGCACAAAGCACCATGCTGTATTCTCTTCTTGGAGAATTTTAGCAAGATGAATTTAGCAAGAACAATAGTAGATTACTCTTGCTAGAGTAATAAATTACCCTTTCAGCCAGAACTCAGGGCTTAAATCAGCCTTTGGAGTCTCTGAACCAGTATCCAAGTATCACAGGCAACAAGGCCAGCAAGTTACTTAGAAGGATTTGTAGAAAATTGGGTCCATGAAATTCTTCCAAAAAAGTCACAAAACACTTCTAACACAAATATAAAAAGCTTCTTAGCTCTCTAAGGCAAATTAAATGCCACAGAAATACAGTAACTCTGCCACTGTCTTGGCTCCTTGAAGTATAAACTATTTTAGGTCAGGGTAACCATGTTATTTGGGGGCTTCCTACCCATAGTAAGAGAAGATCCAGTGGCTTTTAACAAAGCGTGTTATGTTGTAGGGTGGATGAAACCAAAAATCACCACAATCATTTAGAAAAGGTGTGAATTATAGTGTAATATTTGTTTATTTAATCACTACAATAGCCAGTGACCAGCAGCAGATCTTGATGATACATCATAAAATTAAAGCTGTTTATTTTAACAAGGCAATTTTTGTGCAAATGCTAATAAACATCACTGAAACTTGTGCTTATTATTGTGGTTTTATTCAAGAGATAAGACATAATGACATAATGAAACTGAGTCATTCACTCTAAAACTTCTTCAGGCTCTAACAGGAAAGCATACAGCAGAATAACACATTAGAAAAGACTCCTACTGCTTTTCCTTTTCATCATCTCACAGCCTTCTGGTGCAGTCTTGTTCTGAAGCGGTTGGCCACAGCAAGCAAAGGAGCCACAGCCATCTGAGAAGACGACATGCTGAGGGCAAATGGAGGTCAACTGTGATATTTTAGGAAGAGGTCTAAGCCACAGTGTTCAGATATTGATTCAATCTTCCCCAAATTACAGAGGTTTCTGAAGTTTGGCTTCAGATTCAACTCTTCTGATTTTGCATTTTCGAAAACACAGCGTTTGGTATTCACAGAGTGTGTTGGTCTTGTGTGGATATTTGGAGGAGAGTGCATGCAGAGTGTTGGCCGCACGACTGGTTCACTTCTTCTCCCACATTCACTTAGGAAACTTCTCTTAATGTTAATAGACTTAACATCCATTACTGAGTGTGATACTGGAGTAAGTCAAGGGGGCAAGGACAGGTATCACAGTATCACAGTATCACAGTATGTTTGGGATTGGAAGGGACCTCAAAAGATCATCTACTCCAATCCCCCTGCTGGAGCAGGAACTCCTAGGTGAGGTCACACAGGAAGGTGTCCAGGCGGGCTTTGAATGTCTCCAGGGAAGGAGACTCCACAACCTCCCTGGGTAGCCTGTTCCAGTGCTCTGTTACCCTCACTGAGAAGAAGTTCTTTCTCAAATTAAAGTAGAACCTCTTGTGTTCCACCTTGATCCCATTGCCCCTTGTCCTATCATTATTTGCCACTGAGAAGAGCCTAACTCCATCCTCGTGGCACTCACCCTTTATATATTTATAAATATTAATAAGGTCACCCCTCAGTCTCCTCTTCTCCAAACTAAAGAGCCCCAGCTCCCTCAGCCTTTCTTCATAAGGGAGGTGCTCCACTCCCTTAATCATCTTTGTTGCCCTACACTGGACCCTCTCCAGCAGTTCCCTGTCCTTCTTGAACTGAGGGGCCCAGAACTGGACACAATATTCCAGATGGGGTCTCACCAGGGCGGAGTAGAGGGGAAGGAGGACCTCTCTCGATCTACTGACCACCCCCCTTGTAATACACCCAAGGATGCCATTAGCCTTCCTGGCCACAAGGGCACAGTGCTGGCTCATGGTCATCCTGTTGTCCACCAGGACCCCCAGGTCCCTTTCCCCTACACTGCTCTCTAAAATGGTCATTCCCCAACCTATACTGGAACCTGGGGTTGTTCCTGCCCAGATGCAGGACTCTACATTTTCCCTTGTTAAATTCCATCAGGTTATCCCCCGCCCAACTCTCCAGCCTGTCCAGGTCCCGCTGGATGGCAGCACTCCTTCAAGAGAAAACAATATTTTTTTAATCTGCATTTCTGTACTTCAGAACCTCATTATTTTGGGAAAGAATTGCTACTGCTGTATAAGCTCAGAAGACCTAGTCAAAGTCAGTAACCGCTTATCACCCCAAACACTTCTCCAAATCATGTGTGTTGAAGGGCATCATGGATGCAAATACCTTTTTCCTTTAATGTGCTTGCAAAACACTCACAAGCCACTTTAAGAGATGTGGTTGATGGTTAGAAAATGTGTCTTTCCTTTTATTTTTTTAGATGTGAAGATCTCTAGACTACCCAGTTGATTCTCATTAGAAACTCTTCAGTATCTTTGACTGCCCCTTTCACATTTCCATGTGACTTACCTCAGTCTGCTCTTTAATGAGTTTACCAAAATAAACTGTCTTGACCAACCTTGATGGACACTGCATGGACTTGAAAAGAGACAACTGAGACTAAAACAGGGCTTTAAAAAGAACAATTCAGTAATCTGACAGTGGTACTTGTTGATCTGAAGTTCTCAAATCTGGCTACTGTTCTGAAAATCTGGAGTGTGTTGCTAGTGTTATTGCTTGGGGAGAGCCTTTACCACAAAGGGCTCTCTGGAAATGAGTGACAGTTTATGAGATGTTCTCTGACTTCATTTTCACTCTCTTTGAACAGCATTTCCATTGTTTGACACTAATACTCTGCCTGGAGGCTTACCTGGTGCTCTTAACTAAATGCACTTAGGTTTCACCATCACTTGCTAACATTTGAGGAGCACAGGTTTCTCACGCTCCCTTGCTCTCAGCCTCTCAGGAGCCACCAGTGTGTCTACATCTGCTGTCAGCAGCAGAAGCAATATTTACCCTCTCTGCTTCACCACAGCACAACTTCTCCACTCAAACCCCATCAACTCCATTTCAGCCTGAGGGAATCAAGTGCATTTTTTCTGTTTATGCCAAACCTCTGAGGTCTGTAGTCTAGAACGGGGCACACCACAGTGTAATTAAAGTCCACTCTTCATTGCTAAGGTCCTACTGTACAAAGACAGCATGAAAGGCAAAGGTCAGGATTATTGCCATATGTTAGGATAATGTCACCGCCAGCGACTGATGTCAAAGAGGCAATATACAGATTCAAGCAAATGTCTTTCACTGCCTATAGATCTTATGTGTCCGTAGGTCCTGCAAGATGGAGCTTGCAGACCAAACAGAATGTTTTGCCTCCACAACTTCCCAGGGAAACTCCTGTTGTCCTCTAGAAACTGGGCTGAAACTCAGCACCAAACTACAGCCACAAAAAAATAACAGAAAACTAAGAGAATGACCATTTATTCTTTTGGTTCCCTGGAAACTATTTGTTAGTTAGAGGACTTAATAATAATTTGATATTTTGGTTGTACTGTTACTAATAAGCTATATTTTTTCTGCCTTGTGGGGGAATTAGGGGAAGAGATAGCAGCAGGTTAATAGAGAGCAGGTCTAATTTATGGAACTGCTGGAAAAGACTTTCTCTTCTAACCAAGGGTCTGAGGGGTCAAATCCTTATCCAGAGTGTATGCAGAAGGAGCCCAGGGTCTTTTTTCTCCTTCACCCAGGGGAAGTGAAGCTGGACTGCTATTGCAAAACACAGGTCACCAGCCCTATATTAAGCCCTGTTTGCAGTATTTCCTCCTGACACTGGCCTGACTTGTAAGAATATTTACAACCGACTACACTGTGGCTTGAACTCAACATGCTACCCTAGGTGAGGAATCACCTCTGTCACTCTAACCGTCTTCGTGCTTTGAACCAGCTCAACACCCTCCAACAGAAGAGGAATTTCTCATGAAAGACAAGAAAGTAAGGCTGGACTTCTTGTGAAAGAACCATTTTCAGAGTAACTGTCTTTCTGATTCAGGGCAGGGATTTTAACTACAGGTTATGATTACTTGCAATCTCACTAGTACATTTCAACAAGGTTCAATCCCTCTCTTGACATGTTGCAATTTACACAAATCCTTGGAGTTTCCATTTGGAAGTAAAATCTATTTTCATCTTTCCTGCACCACAGAAAGAGCAAAACAGATGCTAATGTGACTCCACTTTTCTTTAGTTTCCCAGGTGAATTTTTTTCCCCCACTGACTATCATAAAGTATAAAACAAAGACGTTGTTTCCTTTTTTTAAGTAGTTATTTCATTACAGCCCTGAAACACTGAGACAGAGATGAAGAAAAAAGTGAAGCCCTTCTCGTTTGTCAATTAGGATATATATGAGAAGTTGAATTCTTACATTTCACACTTCTCCCCAGTGGATAATTAAAAATACAAGGTATCTACAAAACAAAGTGAGACAGTTTACATGTAAAATTTCATAGTCTTGACTTTTCATTCCAGCGCATGACTGATATTTTTTCCTTCCCCAAAAAGGGTGCTTTTTTTTTTTTTTTTAATTGTGAGGATTCTTGTTTTATTTGACCAGTTCTAATATAGGCATTACTCTACTTGGATCTTCATTCTGTCTCTTCACAACAGTTCCAGAGGACACAAACTGAGCTGAATAAACTCAGTTGATATTATTGCCAAAACACAGTCTGAAACAGTAGAAGCTAGAGATATTGACAGGAAAATGTGAAGCATTACATCGTGGGGCTGTTAGGCACTTACTTGTCAGACAAGATATCCAATAAAATATTAAAAAATATCTCTAAATATTTTCAAGAGCACTCATACTCTGAAAAGTGACTGTAAAATGGCTTTATGGGCACTGTATTTATATTCTTTCATAAATTTGCTTATTCTGTCTCGAAGTGCAGCATATTATATGTAGACCCACTTCGAAAGCTGCAAACTATGACAACCTCTACAGAGCCCACTCGCACATCTGAAAAGAGAGCTGTGAGACAAAATTTTTCTCCTTGTCTGAGAATTCTGCAGGAGAAAGGGAAGAAGTGATACAACCTCCTGGGCCTCAGCTCTGGCAGCCTGATGTTGTGAGGACAGCACATACCCAATTGCAGCAGTGAGAGACTCAAGGCAATCAGTATAACCAGAAGGGCATGGTGCCCAAGCTAATCAGCCTGAAGGTGGTCCTGCTTTCTGGGCTTGAAATCATGTCCCAGAAGAGCACCGAACAAGGCCCGTGGAAGTACTAACCCGTGAGGAGCTTGGGTGGAGATTTCTGTACCTCACACCTGGTGAATATGGACCCATTCCTGCATTAGCAAGGCACATTAGTGGAGATAAACAGCTCTGTTCTGGTGCACAGTCACTGTGCACATCTGTGGATTGTATGTACACAAAGAAAGGCGCATACATCATCTTTGCATCCAGTCAATTATTTTCCTTGTATATGACCCGTTCAATGTCTTTTTTATGTTGGAGCAGCTCTTGGACAAGAATGTTCGTAAGTTAAACGTGAACTTTGGGACTGCACTGCAGCAAGCAGGGAGCTGAATTTACCATTTAACATTTTCATAATTAAGGGTCCATTTTTTAAATGCATTTGTAGTTGTACCCATATATATACCTGCATATGTAGAAACATGTATGCACATGTACTTCTTCCTTTAATTAATCTTTGTCTTGCCAATTTATGTGCTAACATTTTCCAGCTGGGGCAACTATTTTTAGCCTCCCATGAAAAAATGAAGTACTAGGTGGAAAGGTAATGAGTTGGAGAACCTTCAGTCTTCTACAACATGAGAACACATCTATTCCAGAGCGAAAGATCTTACCCTGCTTGAGCTTAGAGCATGCAGAAGTTGAGTATAAAGCATGAGTCTACACAAAGCTATGCACCCATTTATGCTTCGGAAGACCAGATCCAAAATAGATTTGAAATCCTGTTTCTACATACCCATATTTGAAAGCTTTGTTCGTACTTCCTTCCATTTTTAAGCACAATTAAAAAGAAAAGCCACTTTTCAGAAAAAAAAATGCATACCAGTCTGCAAAGTTCCCTGTTTCCCAGGGCAGTAGCCTAGAAAGAGACAATGTTTCTTCTCCTTAAAATAGGTTCTGGTTGCACTAAACTGAATCCAGAAAGAGAATTAATTGTTTGTGGTCACAGATGAATCAGGGCTCTCTTTCGGTAGTTTAACTCAAGTTATAGGAAGACAAGTTTACTAAATGTGATTTTAGTGCACACATTCCTAAAATAGAGGCTCTGCAAAATGCATAGCTGTAGGTGGCATTAATTGCATAGGATGAAAGAGTCAAATAGCATACACATATGAAAAGTGGATGTGTGATCTATTTTGTGGGAGGTTACAATTTTGCACTCACACACAGATATTTTAAGTACTGAATCAACAGCTATATGCCTAAGAGGAAACAAACACATTTTAAAGTTGGGGTATAAAGTCATCAACAAAGATGGAAATAAGAAGCTGAGTTGTGAGGACAGAGCTTGTGTTTTTGGAACTGTTAAACAAGTAGGATTCAGAGTTGGTTACTGAAAGTAGAGGTAGAGAGTAAGTAAACTATTTTGGGAATTTTATGTTTAGCATAAAGACAAATATGGCTGTGGGCTTAACTTCATGTCTTGACAACCAAAGCAAAGCTATAATGTTGAACAAAGGGGTCCCTCTTCTATATGGGAGAAGAAAACCTGTTGACCAGCTGATAGTTGAAGTCATGCGTTACAAGGAACTAAACGCTCATAGTTTGCAGATTCCTTCCCACAGGGAGCTCGGACACCCAGCTCTCTCTCCATCTGTGCACCATGGCAAGCATGAAAATAGTTCCCTGAAGCTCTTGCCACTATGCTGAGCCTTCTCAGCCTCTGCATCACCACTTGAAATAAGAGTATGCTTTTCCCTTGTTAAAGAAGATTAATCTGCCATGATGTCAATGACTGAGTGGACTTCATGTATTTCGTCTCAGTCACGGTATTTTTAGTCTAATTGGAGACAATGTTGCTGATTTAGACCATCTGCTGAAAGATGACATCCTTTCAAGGCACTCACAGACCATAAACAATAACTGTTCAACATGGAAAGCAATGTTTTACACTTCTACCCAGCATTTCCATTGGAGAATCTCAAAGATCTCTACATAAGAGTGAATTTAGCTTCCTAGAGCCTTCGATGAGTGGACAATACTCCTGCTTTACAGATGGCAAGATGAAAGCCCAAAGAATCCAAGGCACCTGAATCCAAGATCACTCAGCACATCTTTGACAGGGTGGGGAATAGAAACCAGGTCACCTTACATATGGTTCTGCACTTTATTCACTCTCCTGGTGCTCTGACCTCATTGTACTCCATGAACCTCATCATAACTATATGGGATATGCAGCTGTTAGTAATAATACACTACTTGTTTGAACTAAAAACACACCGGCAGATGGAAATACAGTAGGTTAATAGCTATTCCAAGAGGCAAACTTTTAAGGTACCAAGAAATTGCTTCTGTTAACCTTTTCCCATTGTGACATTTGACCAGCTTATATGCAGGTTACAAAGGTCACCCATTATCACCATTTTATGAGACTTGGGTTGTCTCTGATCTTTCTCCACATTCTGCATTCAATAGCCTTTACCTGATCCAGGGAATGGTAATATTAACCAGCTACAATACATTTTTTCCTTTATGACCATGGGTCCATAGTCATAGAAGAAGTCTAATGTAGCTTTGTTTTCACTTAGCTTTTTGCTCTTCTTAGAGTCTTACACCATTTTAATGGCAAAATCTTTTTGCCTGGCATCTTTGACTCAGACTCAATTACATATGTATTTTAGAGTCGGATATTACGTTACTAAATATATTCCGGCTGTTGTCTGTTTTTCAGTTATGTCTGTCTTGTTGATATAGCCCTCCACTGTCAAGGCTGTTGTACTCCTTCTGTCAGTGTACAGATATTTTCAGCTTTACATAGGTCTATGCACTATCTAACACAGTTGTGAAATATTAGGGTGTGTCTGGCTTATCAAGTCCTTTTGAGGTTCAGGCAATCAGCACTGTTAACTTCCTTGCCTGATTTGTATGCCTTTAAGGACAAAAGTCGTTCATGAAATAATTTTCCAAAACAATATAACAAAGAACCCTTAGGGGAGAAAGGGTATGTTTTGATCTACATTCGTATCATACAGGAAGTTATACAGAGAAAAAGGAATGTGGTGGTGATTTAATTATTCTCTTCAAAGCAAAATGCTTGTTGTTAGCAAGAGGCTGTGACTCAGAGATTTATAATTGGTTTAAGTTCTTATTAGCAGTTTTGAAACAAGGGAGAATGATTGATTCTTGTTCACTCATTAAACTCATTAATTTACAAAGATTAATTGCACTGGTGTTAATTTGAGAGTTGCAGGATGTTGCGGAAATAAATGGAATATAGTGCAGATAAAGTTATTTGTTAAAGGCTGATCATCGATTCCCTATAAAGCTTCCTTTGAACTGCATTTTTGAGGCTTGTTTTCTGTTTTTCTGTTTTAACATGTCTAACTAATGAAGTGGGATGGGCACAGGCAGTCACCTTGTGACCCAAAGCATTTTGTAAGATTGTCTCCAGAAGCAATTACTTTAAGAAATAACATTTTGACATCTAGTAGCTTTATTGCTGTTATTTCTACCTTCTTGAACTTTTCTGCCATGAGAAAACAAACATGAAAGTTTGAATTGCCAACTGTTCCAGCATTAACAGTGCAACCTAAGGACATTGTGGGATTATCTTTCTTTGAGTCAGGCCATGCCAATACAATTTGTTCCTTAGATATCATATCAGCAATAAAAGATGTGAATGCAGGGTCTTTCATGCAGGAAGATATTGAGCTCCTTCACAAAGCTAAAGCAAACTAAGGTGTGTACTACAGGGGATGAAAATAAAAACATTATTGTAGCTTTTGCTCTAAATCAAAACCAAACAGAATCAGCACGTGTATGACAAAATGGATCAGTTTAAACCACCTTCTCTACTAACAACTGCCTGTAATTTATTACAGTCTTGCTTTCTATGGTTTAGTACAAACTATCAGGATTTAAGGAACAATCAGTGATTCTGAATATCCCAATTGGGATCTGTTTGCCAGAAAGCAAGTGCACAGTGCTTTTACTGAAAATGAAGCACCCTTTAAATATCTCAGTTTGGTTACAAAACAGCAAATATCCCCTATTCCCTTACTAAGCTCTGTTTCAGAACATATTGGCTGTGGTGTGACAGTTAAGCTGCTTGTGATGAAAAGAGTCTGTTCTCTGTTACACTCTTAATGGATTAGCATCTTGTTGGTTGAAGCAACACGTCTCCTCTCCACTCCTTGATGCTGAAAGGTTAGATAGGAGCGCAGGAGGTCAACTCTGTTACTTTTTATGGAGGCAGAAAATGGCATAAAATGAAAATAATTTCCTGTGAAAGCTGAGGACATTCCTTCATTAGATTTGTTTCCTGTGCTAGGTCATATGGCTTTTTTTCTTTTTTCTTTTTTTTTTTTAAACATGCATTTGCTGGTTTCCTGTGCCCCAAGGGCCTTAATGATCTGCTTTTATGAGACCAGGCCCACCAATGCTGTTTTGTATGGTAAGAATGAATGGACTAAGTGAACAGAAAACATCAGAGGCATGGTTGATAAGGGACAACAGGTGATATGCATTTGACAGAGGCTAAACTACTCAAGTTATAAAAAACTGACTTATTAGGAAGCCACCTTCTAAATCACAGCTTCACCTCAGTACCTCACAACTACGGGCACCACACCTCTTCCAAGCAGCACCAGCTGGACTTCAAACAGTCGTGGTTAATCACCTGCCTCTTTTTTCACTATTGAACATAAAATGTTGAGCAATAATGAGATCCAGAGATCTTTTTTATTTTTATTTTTTTTTTCACCCTCCTAAAAGCTGTTGTTGCCTGGCGGGGGGGAACAGTTGGTCACCTCTTTCTCCAGATTTAGTGGAATGCAGAGTGAAATGGTGTCCTTCGTTCCCACTACCAATGGACCTGGATCCCAGTCAAATTGTCAAGATAGCCCCAGAGATACACTCTGGACACAACATGAGCTAGACCAGCACAAAGGAAGGAGATGATGCGACATGTCAGATCCTGCTGATTGGCTGATTTCTCTGCAATATCACAGCTAAAGATTACTTTTTCTTTTTTTTTTTTTTTTTTTTTTTTGTGAATTTATGAAAAAATACATTAAAGGTGAGCAATAAATAAACATCCGTATACAGGGTGATGGATTTGATCTGACGACTACCACTGAGAGATTTGCAGTCATAACAAATAACCTGGAAAAACTGTCAGTTCCTCACTTAGTAGCCCTCAGAAAGGCAAGCTGAGTATCAGGATGTATTAGGAAAGGAAGAGGGAACAAACTCGAAAACATCATACTATGTAAAATCCATATACACCTGCATTTTGGTTATGGTGTTCAGCTTGGGATGCTTCCCTTCCCTCCCTCCCCTCCACACCTTCGGTAAGGATGTAGTAGAACTAGGAAATACCTTCCACATGAGGAACCAATAGACTGTGACTTTTCAGCCTGGAAAAAGAAGATAAGTGGAAAGGGATCTGCAAAAGCATGAGTGACATGGAGATGGTGAATAGGAAATTATTGTTCAGTGTCTCTTCTGGTACAAGAACTAGTACATCAACCTACCAGGCAGTACATATATAGACCAAAAGGTGATTTTTCTTCACCCAGACATAAAGTACTCCTTGTGCCCTGGACACTATGGATGCTGGAAGCTTTCATGTTTTCCAAAAGTTGTTGGAAAAAATCATGAAATGAAAACGAAATAGAGGAATTTTTATTAAACATGGAGACATCACTATCCATCTCAGTCGCTCGGTTTGTTTAACCTATTCAACTGTTCTCCAAGCAGGGATTATAAGATTTCTCGTAGCTCACCTCTAGGTATGGACTATTTTGATCCTGACTGGTTTCTAAGCTCAAAAACCGTTGCTCAGTTCAAGTAGGAATTTTGTCTGAATATGGTTTTATTAAAGACTGGAAAAGAAAAGTCATCCCCAGGAATTTATGTGGAATGAAATGCCCTATCAGGGCAAGTGGCTATGGGTAATCTCGAAACCCTGAGTAATTACACAAAGAAGCAGTGTATAAGACTTCACTGATTTTAGTGCAGGGCTGTTTCCTAAGAATTTTCAATTCATTGTGTCAGGAAAATCATACAAAAACCGTGGACTTCAGGAAATGTTAACCTTATTATTTCTTCTCTTGCTCAGTAGGCTAAAAATACACTGTCTGAAGCAGTGCCTCTGAGGCATTTAATTCCTTTTAACTTCAGACACCTTACCCACCATCTGAACTCTTGAGCAAAAGCTACTGTGGAATTCAGATAATTATTTTGTATCCTACTGTACATTAAGTAAATTAATTTCTTGCTTAAGGAAAACAAGACCTGAAATCTTATTATTTTTGTTTAGTAGCTCTTTTTCTTTGCTCTGAGCACTTCGATATTCTACAGAAAATATTTTACAGCAGCGCTTAACGAACAATTTTCCTTCAACAATTAAGGTGGACAGGCTATAAGAACATAGAGTGGTCAGAAACAGAAGAGTCTTTATGTTGTCTGTAGCTGGCAAATACTAAGTGCCCCCATAAGAAATTATACTATGACAGATTAGTTTATTATCCAAGGAAGAGACCTCAAAAGACAATGAATTTTGTTGTTAACGCATGACCTGTTATTCCTACCAGTCCAATTCACAACCTTTCTTTTCAGTGGTCAGCTGTTTATGTCACTTTTAGCAGCAATTTGTCATACCTTAATGTTCTAGAACTGTTGTCCTAAAGGGAGGTGGTGCTGAAATACAAATTGTATTACAGGTTGAACAAGGGACCACAAAAGTAACAAGAGTTAAAGTAAAGATATATTAACTGGTATAATGGTGTTAACTGCAACCCCACAAAGAGTCTTAAGAGAGAGGCAAAATAAGGAAGTAAGCAAACTCATGGCTAAACTGAATACTTTATATTAGAATACACTTGATGTTAGAATACACTCCAATGTAAGGATTCAATTTGATGTTAAACTGACATAAGGCCATAATCCAGAAGAGAAATTGTTTGAAAGGGTCTATTTATGTGTAAAAAGAATTCAATACCAGTGGAAAGAGCAGCCAGGGAGATGATGGAACTGGGCTAGGATCTGAAACCAAGTATATTGTGGCACATCATTGCTTTCAGGTCATGAAAGTAAGCATACAAAAGATATAGACACAGATCTCCAGCTAGAGAGTTAATCCTATGTAGGGAAGAGTTATCAGGATATAACAGAGGGCAAACACAGTGGAGCAGTTATTACCCTTTCAAGTCCCAACAGCAGAACTTCAAGCACTTTGTTACCTGAAATTTGCATCTTAACAATCAACAACTGCAAGGTGACCTATTTCCCAGGTTTTTGCTAGAAATCAAATTAGGTTTTTGGTTTCCAAAGTGTGGTGAATGAAATCTGTAGCTGTACTACATAGTATTGGCACAAATAATCTACATCTCAAGCAATCTACACTTCTCTAAAGATAGAATTTCTTGAATGCAAGCACTCATATACATCTGTGGATAATTAACATCATCAGGTAGTTGTCCACAAAAATTTGTTACAGAACCAATGGTAGCATGAGACAGTATTATCACATTTAAAATAAGTGCTTGATGAATAAATAGTGCTACAATTTAATATAATTTTAGAAAATGATCGAACAACCCACAATTTCAACCATACCTATCAAAATTGAGTCAATTTTTTTGCATCAAAGCATATGCTGGATTTTGTCATTGAGAAGAGCATTGCTTTTGGCAGTTGTTTCGTGTTCACAGTTGGCATTTGGAGATAGAGCAAAATTTCATTAGCTTAATTTTCTGAAGTGTTGGCATGATCTTAACTTTTGAATTCTGCATGTGGGAACTTCCTTTTTTTTTTTTACATAATGGACAGATTTTACGCTTCCAACAACTCAAATTTTCTGCAAATTCTCCTAATTATTTTTGCTGCAAACTTTTTCTTGCTGATTATTCTATTTTTTCTCCAAATTAAAAAGCTATTAAATTAATTAAAAGCTATAATTACCAATTGTCACATGCCTCTAGTAATTTTATCGGGCCTCTAGAAATGACCAGCCTAATTCTAACTAAGAGAAATATTCTGTCATCCTTTTCGCAGGCCAAGTTGAGGCAATTTTGTGAATAAAAGCCCACATTATCAGTTCTCAATACAGTTTGTCACCGTTTACTTTTGGCAAAGTTTCAAGAGGTGTCACTGCATCCCTTTAAAGAAGTTTGGGTTTTTTTTTCTATTAGAAGAACAACTTAAAACAAGCATAAAGTTAGTTTTCTGATGCATGGTGCCAAAAATAATCGTGCTTCTTGCATCTGCTTCATCAGCTCGTTTTCTTACAGGGTTGTCAAGCACAAGGGAATTCATCAATGAGGTACGAACGTTTTTTCTGCAAGATTTGAGTTCATTGTTAGGTCAGTGATCTATGAAGACAAGCGCATCAGTTTTTTTAAGGAGACATCAGGCATCTCCTTGCCTGAGGTTTTACGAGTATTCTTGGATTACTTCAGTTTCATCAGCATATGTGCTAATTTGGGCCATCTTTAAAATTGCCAATTTGCATATTTTTAGGCCTTCATCTGAACAGTTGCTATTACAAATCAACTACTGTTCAACGAATTGTAGCAACACACTTTTTCATATGTGTCTCAATATTACTTCTCTGGCAAACCATTTTCCTGGGATGATATATGCAAGGGAAGTTTTCTTCTCTGCACACACTTTGCCTGTGCTAGATCCATGTTTCCCCATTGCAAGGCATAGGCTACAACTTCCAGCTTGAATTCAACTGGAAAACCTTAGCGTTTTGTTTCTGGTGTCATTGAAACTGCTGCATCCTGCTGTCAAATAGTTGGATGTTATTAATGAACAACTTGTGTATCTCTTTATAGATGCCACCTTCCCTGGCTAAGGTAATGTTGTGTAGGTAGTAGGAAGCAGACAGAGAACTATTTTTCAGAAATAAAAGGCAGGAATACGGTGCAAGGAAAGGCCCAGGCCAGAGAGAGGTGATCCTGGCCTTGTGTAAATCCCTCCTTCCCTGGACAGCTGCTGAGTCAGAGACTCCTTCCTTTTATCTGCTACAGGGAAGGTGAACAAATGTAATGGGGATGGTGGATCTCAGGGGTGCAGAAAAAAGTTACATGGAGTAAGAAGTGAAAGCCAACTAATTTCTGTACTTCCTTTTGTGCTATCCTCCTGTTCCAAGGAAACATCATGATTGGCTTTTATTTCTGTATAGTTAGACGTGGTTTAATCTGGAAAGCACCGCATGTATGAAAAAGGTTGTTCCTTTGTTTGTTTTAGCAGCAGTGCTGCTCTGTGAACCTTCAGTTCCTTTACTATGAGACTAATAACTGTGTATTCACCTTGTCCACCAGTCAATTCTTTATAGATCATCTTGTAGAAGGCTTCTGTGCTCTTATGATGCCTAGAAAAGCTTTTTCTCTCTGGACTTGCAGTAGGTGAACTTTCCTTGATCAACGGGTTGATGTGGAGAAACTGCAACATGTTTCGGACATATCCAAGCAGAAGGAATAGATTAAGCATGTCAAGTCAATTATTCCTTACCTACGACTCCTATGGTACTCCTCAGAACTTAGAGGGATTCTGGTAGCCATGATTAGATTCAGATTTGTGCTCTTAAGCAATTTGCCCACTTCTCATGTGAGGCCCAGATGAAGGAGGAAACATTTTGTTGAAGGGTAAACAATAATTCCAGTGTCTATAATAAATTACTCTAGTCAGCAGTGCCAAGGTTCATTCCTGATCCTGTAATGAGAAGTGCTCAAAACTCTGGCAGTTTAAGTTCCAAAATGTTATTTTTACCTCAGGCTTCTAAGGAAATGAGGCTTGCTTGATCAAACTCTGTGTGTATGTGTGTGTCTCTCCGTCTGACCTTTCCTAATAACGCTTGAGGTCTTTGTCTTATTTCAAGAAAATCTGATGAAGAAGTAGGAATACCAGGCAATCTTATATACCAAAGAGCTTCAGAAAAATAAGCAGTTGCATAAAAATGGTGTCTCCATCGAGGAAAGGCAGAAGTACTTTACTGGCTATCAGAAAGGGCTGCTGAAAGCCAGGCTATCTTAGCTCTTTTCCATCTGGAATGACTTTTTTAAATTCAGTTTTCTTTTACCACTTGACTTTTGCCCATGAGCTGTTTTGCAGCCACTATATGTAAGAGTTGTAGTACACTACAGATGCTTAGCCAGAGAACCCCATGGGGAGAGAGCTCGATCTGAGTAGCTCGGTACCGGATCTCCAGTGTGTGGGAATGTACACCTACTAGCCTATGTTGCTGAAAATGTTCACCATCCTAATACCTTGTCTAGGAATTTGAGACTGGGAAATGTCAACGGAAAGCCATGGCAGGGCTGTCAAATTCAAATACTCAAATGTCAGAGGTCAGGCCACAGAAAAATATGAGATACATTTAAATATCTCAGGGCTTCACTGCATTTTGCCTTCTTCCACCTGCAATTTGGTATAACACTCTGAAAATGAAATATATGCTACACACAAACTGGATAACCAGGTAATGTGCATATACAGAAATACCAGTTGAATAATCAGGCGTGTAGGATTTATCCATTACCTTTTTTGTCAGTATATCTGAATTTTCATCTAAAAACCTTGGAGGTTCCCATTGTAGAAGTTTTGCTGCAGCAGATGTGGGAGGAAATTCGTTGCTGGCATTGGAAGAATGCCACTCCACTGAGTAGTCTGCTCCATAAAGCCTCCATTTAGCTTGCTTCTGATAACTTTTGAATCACTGCTACACTGACATCTATAGCAAGGCCAAATAAAGCACGTTAATGTACTTGGACCCACTTATAACTATTACTGTTAAACAGCAACTAAATTAGTAAAAAATCCTGAAATACAAATATAAACAGAAGTATCTTATTAACTAGAACTAAGTAAATCATTACAATACATTGATAAGAAAAGGTCAGGCTACTTACTGTAAAAAATATGGAAGAGATAGAAATAATATAAGAATGTAAGATAACAATAACATAAGGACTGTTGTAAAAGGGTGGATCTGAAGTATTTAGAGTGGTTAAAAGCACATACTGCAGACTAAACCTCTGCACTTACAACAGTAGTAGGGTTTCTTTGTCTGTAAATAAATTGTCTGCTGCTTTTTGAAACAGAAGCAGTTGAAAAACTTTCATTACTGGATGTTTTAGTTAAATTTCCTTCCAGTACTATAATGTTTTGCAAGATTTTCAGAAATATTAGAAAAGTGATATTTAAGTAAGCAGCCCAGCTTTTCTCACTGGAAGTCTACAGAGCTGTAAATCTGCTTTGTTTCTGCCCTGGACTCTAAAAGCTGCTGGACGGGGATGTGTGTCTGCGCTTGACATTTCAGATGCACCAAACTTGTGAAGGAATGATGTCTTGGGTCTTGTGCTGCACATGAAGTCACTTGGGAATGGAAACGGATGGACAACACTTCACAGCAAGCTTCTACATAGTGTAAAACCAAGTTTAGAGCTCAATGAAGGGTCTGCCTTCATGCTTAACCATAAGATAGTTAATCTGCATGTTGGAGAATTAGATATTGATAGTTATACAGAAGCTGAGTCAGATGGAATACCATCTTTTAAACAGCTTGCTCTTTGTCGAGGAACCTCTGATAAATTTTATAAGCTATTAGATTATACTGGGACAAAAATTACTGGTGGAACTGAGCAACATACATAAGATAACACAGTCATTGAACTGTTCTTTGTGTTGACTTCTGTGGGAAGGATCGAGCTGAATGCAACCTCTTCAGACATCTTCTACATGAACTGCACTTCTCCCACACTTTTTTTAGTTCTGTTTTGAAATTCCTTCTTCTCCCTGTCCCCAGGTATAAGGACAAAGGATAAAACCTGTCAATCAACAACGTGATTGCAGAATTATGTGAATTTGCAGAATTTGCAAGTGACCCAAGTGGCAGAAATACAGAGGTTTATTTCGTCTCCTTGGTGGACAGCAAGAACCATCTGACGTGGGAAGAATGGAGAAGAAAAGAGTTGAGAAACTCACTTTTGGACAATCTTTTGTCTATAATGACTGATTAAACTGGAAATTTTACTGATTTTTATTGTATTTCTTTTAGAATCAGTAGAAAAGCATACTGAAAAAGTAGATTTTCTTATTTTAAAAGGACATATTAAAGGTCTGCCTATGAGATAATACTTTCAGTTTATCAGAATTAAAGGTTTTCATTGACCTGAAATAAGCACATTTTTTTTGCATATTATTCTGTAAAATAATTCTGTAAGATTCTGTTTTGTTTCCTTTTTCTGCTTGGTTGGAAAATCCATTTGCTGACCAACTGTACAAAATAGTCACAAAACATTGTTTTATCTTTTCTTTCAAGCAAATTCTTATTTGTATTTTGAACAATTATATCGTAATCTTCGGTGTTTTATGGAGACAATGCATAAAATATTTACCATGCTATTAGTATACATTGTTTCTTTCAACTCAGGACCAGTAGGCTTCTGAAACTATAATTAATTTAGTTTCGGAACCCTCTGTGGATAAGATAGCTGTTTGCAAAGTGGGGGTTGGCAGGTATGGGAGTAAGCTGAGATGTAGGAGAAGGGTATCCTGTTCTAACCTCACCTGCTGGGAAGGTTGGACAAGTCATATTGCTTCTCTCTGCACAGCCCCTGCCCCAAATCTGGAAACTGAAAAATTATTCTGCTTCCTTAGCAGTGTAGTTTAAGATTGATGGATAAAAATGTTACCTAGGAGCTAGATAAAAATAACAGTTTATTACTGAATCTCTTTAGGAAATGAGGTAAGTACATGAGATTGTCGGTGGCCATGAAAAAGAGTAGAGTTTGGGATTAGAGATTTCTGAGATTTGTACTTCCTATAACCCTGCTTGTCATTTTCTCTCATTTTTAAAGAATACTTTCTCTAATTTTTAAATATACTAGCATGTGTAAATACTTTCTCAGGTCATAAAAATAATTACTTTTATTTTTTCTTTTTTTCTTATGAGGTCTCACAACCTTCCTGTATGATCTTCAAAATAAAAGATTTTTACTTCTTTGTATCTTGATCTATACCATGAGATTTAACAAAATAATGACTTCTAGAGCATCCATATTCTGCAATGGTCTAGAAGTTAAATCTGGTGAATGAATCCAAGTGCTCCAGCACGGTAATCATCAGGGACCTCATGGTCCAGCTGCAAATGGAATCTGCGTGCATCAATGAGTGAAGCACAGGATGTACACGGAAGAACAGAAGGAGTTATGAGTAATTTTATCCTCTAGCCTTTTCATGGGACTTTACCTCAGGTGACACCACTAGTCAGGAGGTATTGATATCACCAGATGGAGCTGGCTTGTTTCCCTCTACAGTTCATGGATAAAAGCAGAGGTTCTTCTAGAAGGTGATTTGTGAGCAGATGTCTGATTTAGGTGCCCTGTATTGGCTTCCAGGGATGCTGTTCTGTCTTTGTTGACCAGAGATACAGTTGGGGAAGGAGAGCTGGAGTAACTGGTCGTCTCTGTGGGCAAAATTTAGCAGGTTTCCTTTCTTTTCCCACTTTTCTTGTCTCTGTAATGCACAGTTAATTCACAGTGCTGATGGTATTTTTTCCTGTTCAAGCCCATCCTAAGCAGCTCCTTCAGAATATAACACAGCAGAAGTTGTAATTTTAGCATTCCTCACATGGACACTTACTGGAGATGGCTATGCCAATGAATGCCCAAAGCAGTGTGACCTCTTTGCAAGAAAGCAACAAGTATCATCTTCATTCTTTCTGCAACCAGAATATTCTAAAACCTTTGTAATTTTTTTCCCATCATTATAAGCTGAACTAGTTGTTTCAGCTAGTTGGTTTCCCATCTAGAGGACACATTATTTTGTCAAAGTGAATTTGAAAGGACTTGCATTTGATTTCATTTCAGATTCAACCTCCTGGGAAGGGTCCAAGACAACCACATGATATAGCTGGCAGTCATCTTCACTCAGCACTCTTGAAGTGTTATCCTTCAAAGGCATGATCAAATCAGCCAGTAAAGGGAAACAGAAGAAAGATGGGTTTTCTTTCCCCTGAAACCAGGGACAATTCTAAATGCTGGGAACATTTAATCAATGATCCTTTCTTTGACCCTAGCCTGTAGCATTGATATGAATATCTCAGTTATTCCTTCCTGCAGAGTGGGAATAAGAGATAAAATTTGCAAACTGGGAAGAAGATGGTGTGTGGTCTGACTTTGAAAAAATAACTGAAAAAAGCTTTTCCTTTTGTCACAATGAAGATACACTGAAAGACAGACTGTGGCTTAATGCTTTATGTGCATACCTTAAATTATTTCTCCCTCCTTTCGTTTTCCCAAACTGAGCATTGGCTCCATGACTTATCTTCTCAGCTTTCCAGAATTTGTGGTGTGTTTCATTTTGTTTAAAAAAACTGGGGCAAACCCAGGGAAATGACTTCAGCTGTGTGGTAAGAATTGCTAACTGCTAACTCTGAACCACACCGTACTGCTGGCAAACTGCATACTTGCATCTGATAACCATTTTATGGGAATGTGTGCTGACCCACAGCTGTGGTTCTCCGCAAAATGCTGGGAGCATGAGTCCTCTTCTACCAAACATACTTTATGGTCTATTCTTAGTCTCCTTTTTGTAGCAGACTTGTTCTTTCTTCAATGTTGAGATTAAGTGGAAAGAAAAAAAATGTATCAGTGACCATAGTTTTTGTGCTTAATTGTGTCTGTAAATGGTTTGTAAATGGAGGTAACTTCATTAACCGCAGGTCTGGTATATGTTGGTGTGAGTCAGATAAGGACTGAACTAACTGTATATATTGGTTTCTTCTGCCACGTCTGTAACTTCTGAAGAATAGCTATTAATTTCAGCTATCGTATTTATAAACTCAGATTGTACAGAGATTACGTGAAACAAAAAGCTAACCTGTCCATACTAGATATATACCGGCAACGTTAGGACAGATTTTTTTCAGCCTTCTTTCTCCCCACAATGCTCTATTATGGATTAAAAATATTATTTTTTATATATATAAAAGAGAATATTTATGGGTAGTTGATGAAACAGTAGACCACTAAGGTGTGATGAAAGTAAGATCTTATATCTGACCTCTCTGGGGCAAAAATTGTGTATTGAGTTTTCCTAGTGCCTTATCCTCCTGTGTGGTTATTGGAAAGTTTTCAATGTTCACAACTGAAGATGATCCGATACTTCAGTATTTTGAAATGATTGAGTCACAAGTTTACTGAATCATGCCTAAATGCATTGATGTGTCAGATATAGCCCCATAAAATCCATAAAGGTTATATTTCTGGGAGAAATCTACAGCATGAACAGACCTTCCTATCACTTAGCAAGCATGAAAGACCAAAGCAAAGTGTCACAATTTGAACTTTCCTGACACCTGTTTCAAAGAACGATGAAAGTCCCAAAAGTCCACTGAACACAGATAATCTACCTCAGGATAGAGGCTTCTTGTTTCCCAGCTGTGGGAACAGTTGTATCTCTTGTTTTCAGATTAGTTTAGATGAGAACAGTTGATTTAATCATGACATGTTCCTCTGAGCAAAGATAATCAGCATTAGAGAAGAGAGAAAACTGGATGTGCAAGTACAATCTCACCACACATGCACAAGCACACACACACACACTTGCATTTATACAAGTGACTATATATTAATCTGGCAAAGTAAAACAATGTGCAGGAGAAGGTCATTAAATTCCACTTAAAGGATCTTTTCTTTCTTCCCCTTTTTATTGCCTCTAGCAGTTACTTGGCTGCCTTTAGAAGCAATTAGTCTCTGATCTGATAACATTTTGCACAGCAAACTGGAGAGCTCTATTCAAACAGAGTGAAGACAGCTATAATTTTTCCCTCCTGAGCCCCCCATCTGACCTAGGAAGGTTCCATCCTGTTCTCGGTTTCAGAATGCACTGGGATCTCATCAGACATTTTCACAGTCCCCATATCTCGTGGGATTGGAAACTGGCGTGCAAAGTGTCTCATTTTCTCTGTTGTCCTATTTGTCATCTTTTAAATACCTTCAGGCTATTCTCATGTATTCACCCCTCAAACAAAGTTAGCACTGCGGAAATACTGTGTTGATGATTCCTGTCAACGCACAATGGGTGCACATGATGCTTCTCAGGGATGTCGATTTTGAAAGACAATGAAAGCCCCAATGTGTGTCATGAAGCAGCATCCCGAGATATGGACCTTTCTTCCTTCGCTCTTCGAGAAACTTAAGTCCCACCAAACACCACACTTACGTAGGAAACTGAGGGACAGTGACTTTGTCAGAAACCAGAACTTCCATTCCTTCAGGAAACTGTTTTATACTGGAAAAATAGTTGCAGTGAAGACTAAATGTGCTCATGTACCATGGTGGTGGGAACACTAAAGAGAGGAAACCAATAGGTAATCAGTGCAGCTTTCCTGCAAACACTTTGCAATTCTGCGCAGCCTAACTGGTAGCATGAACCCGGTCTTACCTCCATGTGCAGTGCTGATGTGCAAGTTACTTGCATTCAAGCTGGAAAGCTGAGGAACTGTGTCATTCTGCACCATTTATTGCAACAGAGTCATTGGAGAGAGCTTGAGCTGGTTTGTTCCAGTGGATGGTGTAGATACAGCAGGGCTGAGCCTGGCTGCAACCTGCCTGCACATCAGCAGTGGCGAAGGAAGCTGCTTCCCGTGGTTTCTTCCCCTACGTCCATCTCTCAGGGCACTTAAGGCAAGAAAAGTTTGCAGATTTGAAGTCATTCATGTAAACATTTCAAATCGCTTGTCTGCTTTGGAGTCAGCAATTTCACTTGCATGACAGTCTACTTCAGTGAACAAATGAAATGGTTTATTTATAAGCTTGCTTCTCACCAGGGAGCCAATTTATGTTTAAAATTAGCTAATTGTCCCTTTGATGGATTTCTACTTGAAGTAAATAGAGGTCATTAAGTTTCTCTGTTAGGCTGTGTTCAGAAAATAGCTATCTGACAAGAGATTGACCTTACTGAGAAATCCCAGGTAAAGTCAACTATTTGGAACAGCTATTTAGCTTTACAGGTTAGTGAACTGCCTGGGGAGGAAAGGGATGTCATTATCCTGACAGCCTCCTCATACCTCATGCCTTTTATGACTGGAGGCACAAGTTAGAATAAGTTGAGGTATACTTATAAACAAATTACTTTTTGGGGTGCAGAATGATTTTAACTTTCCTGTTCAGAAACACCAGCACTCTGTTGATGAAACGTTTCTCATCAGACCTCCCAAATGACCACTGACTTCTCTTGAAAAGAAGCAGCAGTGCTAATAAAACATTAGGCATTCCCCCAAAGTCAAACAGTTGGCTCAATTTGTACTTTCCAGGCTCTGCCAAACCCATTAATAGGACTCTCTTGTCTACTAAGATATTGTACACCTGCATTTCAAGCTTCAAAGGTACAATTAAACTTCTGAAATACAACGTTTCAAAGCCTAAAATACCAGAATATTCTACTCTGCTCTTATGGATTATTTTACACTACAGCACATCCTTAGCACTGGGATGTATAATGCAAGGGAGCCCTCACCGTGGTATGATTTAAACAGCAATGCATCATGTTGTGGGGAAGCGCTGTAGGGACGGGAATTTGGCCCAGCATTATTCAACATTTTTATTAATGATCTTGAAGAAGGAGCACACATCACATTTGTTAAATCTGAAGATACTAAATTAGGAGGTGTTGCAAGCACCAGGGAGGATGGGGAAGTAACAGAGAAGGATGTAGAGCTCTCAGATGTATGGGCTGGGAATACACAGCTGAAATACCACCTGGACACGAGGCAAGTCAAGAAAGAAAAAAAACCCTCCAGCCTCTGTTCTTAGCAGCAGGGAAAGCTGGAGAACTGAAGCATGAGCAGAGATGGCAGCTGGTTATATAAAAATGTGCAAATCTAATAGAGATCAGTGAAATATGGAACCCCAGATATGACAGTGACTTTGACCACAGCTGTGACTATCATGTTTGTGTCAGACAATAAGAAATGCTTCCTGCATCTTGCACATGACACTGATGAAACATCTATGAGAATGACCTTATGAAGCCAAACTGGTGGTCCATGTAGCCTAATATCCTGTTTTCAGAAGGGACTAGTCAGAGATATATGAGGGTAAGATATAAGAAATTCTGGAGTGAACAGTCCTTGAAAGGATGATGATATGACATGCTCAGAAACGCTGGAGTCTTGAATAAACTCTTCCAGAGACTAGGAAGGTATGAACTAGTCCATTTGAGACTGTCAAGCAGGAGCACTGTTGTAAGATGCTGTAATCATGCTAGGACAGGAATCAGTCACTCTGCGTGGCTCTGCACCGGTGCATGGAGCCTGGAATTCTACCTGCCTACCAGGAAAATTCCCTTTCCAGCTCTACTAGTTAGAGGTACCTCAGTGTGAAGAAGAAGAGTGAAGGTTTACATCCATTCCAAAATTATTGGTAAACTCCCACCGAGTTCAGTGGGAGTGGGATTTCTTCCAATGGATTTATATAATGTGCCAAAGCCTCTAGAGGAATTGAAAACTCTGCATAGGCAACTTACTTAGATTCTTCCTCTTATAAATCTGCTATCTCCTTTTTGCTACTCCAGTTAACGACTTACTCTCCCCAAATCTCTGGAAGATATCAGCTATCCATGAAGAATTAAGCACTATTTAATCAGGAAACTAGCTGTGGGAATCTTTCATAGAACTCCCTGAATATTTTGAAAGCTCAGTGAAAAACGGCTTTGTGGAAAATAAAATGAAGACACAGGAAATTAAGGTTTATTATTTGATCACCTCTGTTTTAAAATGCACAAACAGAATTGGTAAACTTAGCTTCTCTATTAAACAGAATAAAAATGCTGAGTAGCTATTTATGGCTCTTTTCTCCCATCCTTTGATTTAACTACTGCTGGGAAATACAATGGCTAAATGTACTTTTTCCTGCACTGAGGATAAAGGTTCAGTGAGATGCATTAGATAAGTGATTTCCTCCAAATTCTTGATTTTAGGATGCTGTGTTTTGCCCAAAAGCATCATTTTCAGCTAGAGACTGCATAGGAGCTGAAGGAGACTACGAAGCTGCAAAGTAGGTTCAGTTCCCTGCGAAGCTTCATTGCTGCAGCAGGTTGTCTTGCTAGAAGGACAGCAATCCTGGAACAGCCTTACAACACTGGCACTGACTGTAAAACTAACTTTCTATGCATTTTACAGCCAAATTGAACTAACATAGCGAACAGCCCTCTTTTCCTCTTCTTTTCTTTATCTTTTTTTTTAAAGCCATGACTATGTTAGGAATCTGTCAGAGTAATAAAGCTGTAAAACTGACCAGAGCCTTAAGTGATAATAATCTACTGCTACATAGTTTTCTTCACAGTCTTGTTACTTCTGCTTTTCTGGTGCTCATGCATCATATGTGTTGAGATTGTATGAAAACAATGTTGCTTATGGAGTGCATCCCCTATATAGACTTTATGCAGCACATTAAGCAATGACTATTATTTTATTTGCATCAGACAATGTTTACTTCTAAATTGGCCAACTATGATTTCTTCACTTGCAGGAGGATGAACTGACTTCTAATCTAATTGTCTGGCGCTTAGACTGAACTGTTCTGATGAGCTAATAGAACCAATGCAAAGTGAAAGGCATAAACTTACTCTCTTCTTATTTTAGTTTCATCCTGAATTTTATAACTGATTTCAAAAACTGATAATAAACCTTCTATTTTTTAACTTTGTTTTAATTGTAGACAATTTATCTTTACTACTCTTACGTTGAAAATCAATAAACATATAGAAAATGTTTCTTCAAACAAAATTAATAAAATTATTACCACAGAGCATTATTACAAAGCAGCAGACTTCAAATTTAGGAAGTATTTCTTGGATTTAGTGCTACTTCTGGTATTTTAAGTCTTTGCTAAGTGAGACATATAAACTAAAATATGTCCTGGTTTCCTCACCAGTAAAACTCAGTTATTATAGTTCCTTTCCTCAGAGATGTGGTATGAATTTACTTTTCTGAATATTTTAATGTGCTACAGGTTATTAATTAGTTCTGCATAGAGACTGAGGTCTCAGACTCCTATTTTCTATCTGATTTTTTAAATTAAGACCTTTGCATTTTTCTTGAACAATAACGTGATTCTGCAGAGAATGAGACTGCACTCAAGTGTATTCTGGTGAAGAATTAGACTTTGATTAAACTCAGTCTTCTGAATGAGGGAAGGTGGACTTACAGCTTGGAAGTTGTGGTGCTCTCTGGATGAAGTCCAAATCAATGTAGAGTCCTGTGGAAAAGGACACTCTCACTTATTGAAATTGCTGCCCTTTTACACTGAGCATTCAAAAACCCATTGGATGTTAGAAAAAAAAAAAAAACAAACAAACATTCAAGTGTGTCTTCTCTTGGCATCCCAGCTTTTCTGAAACTTTTTGCTCATCACCAGCTTTCCTGGGTGTTGAATAGGTGAGCACCGGCACTTGCTGCAATTCACTTCGGAACATCCAAAATCTAGTCCTTGGTGGGTCTAGCCTTTTGGATACATCTCTTTTACAGTAGGTAGGTCAAATAACTACATTTAACTGTTATTACAGTATATAACACGACACTGGGCTTGTTGAAACTGTTTTTCTACAAGGAGTCAGATTACAATGTTTGAATTATGTTGTTCCATTGACTTTTATCACAGTATGTTAATTTCTAACTGCTCAGGTTAATTAGCAGATTGAGCAGTTCATGCATGTTAACATCAACCACAGTGAACTAAAGAAGTAAGAAAGAATTTATTGTGAAAAAATGTGCAGAAACTTGCAGCAAAAGAGAAGCAGCAGACTAACTGCATTAGAGTGCTGACAGGTAGCAAACAGAATAAATATCTATGAAGTGTAGGTCCACTTAGTAGCTAAGAATAATTTATTTTCCTAAATATTTTATTGCTACCATGTCTTTAATTCAATAAACAAAATAAACAAACAAAAAAATAACCAGCTGTTTTATTGAAGCAGCAACAACAACAAAACATCAAGAAGGAATTAGGTATTTTTAATTTTATCCTTATGGGAGTGTTAGAGTCCAGCAGCTGCTGCAACTGGCAGTAAAGTCACCGTTTCAAAGAACTTATTGAGCAGTAACTGTTAAAAAATCCAGGTTGCCACTAAATAGCAGTTCTTCACTTGGTTCCCACACTGTTGCAGTGCCCTGAGCTATTCACAGCTGCCACACATCTCCCCAGAGGTGGCTGCATTTCAGCAATACGCCAAAGCACACAAAAATTACATCAACAGGCAGACTAATACACCCTCTAATTCTGCGTGACCAGCAATAAACAAATGTAAGCTATCATTTTATTCAGTAGGTGACACAATTCCCTCTTAGACAATAGAAGCCAGTGTCCCAGCATATTACTAGGAAATATTGCATGGCTACAAATATTTGACTACCTCTCCTGCTTACTGCACTGTGTGTGGTCACTTAGAACTATTTTGATGCAGCCTTGTAATGCTACAGAGTCAGTGTGGTAATATTATACAAACTTTATTTTGATTTCCACAGAGGCAAATAGTTACATGATGTGCAATGCAAAGTTGAATGAAGTTCAGTCTAATGGAAAACCTCAGAATATCAAATGTGAATGCAGGGCAGAATTCTAAGAGATTTATTTTTACTGGGAAAGATTATTCTATACAGTAGAAATATCTTGCATTCAAAGGTACATAAGCAATAAAGAAGTGACTTTCATGAACATAGCTCAGTGAAGGATACTTCTGATGTATACATACATTCTCAAGCCACAAAAAAGTTTGATATATAGAAATATAGACTAATAAATATGCAAAAAGGCCAATAGCACATGTTGCTATAATAAAATAATTCTGCCCTAATTATTTATCAAATTGCTTTTCTGTGCCTGAAAGAGTAAACAGCAACCAGCACTTGACTTTTCAGCAGATAATCCTTTACCCATGAAGCAATGAAACACCAGTTTTTGTGATAAATCAGAGAATCACTGACATAAAAGGCCAAGAGTTCCTAAAGTAACAGGTAAGATGCCAAGCACAGCTGAAGAGAAAATGAAAACCAGGTTTTTGTACATCTCACCATAATTAAAAAAGTTCCCTTAAATATTTCCATAATTGCAAAGTGTCAATGATGTTCTCAGCACACCCCAAAACTGCTCTAAAAATGAGTTAAGAACTTATGTATGCAAAATACTTCACAGAGCCTCACACAGCCTTTAAAAATGATATAACAGCAACCCCTCTAGTTTTTCTACACAGGTTTTATTAACTCTAAATTAGATTATTAGAGCTCCAGTCTGCTGGGAAATTTTCTTCAAAAAGATAGTGTTCATACTCACAATTTACTTCTTCCAGAAACTTAAAAAACCCCTATATTAACAACAAGTGCACAGTTATTAGAAAAAAAAAACATGCTCAGTCTAGCTTCTCTCAAACTAGAGGAGACACTCAGGCTCCAAACTACAGCTCCAACCTCCCTAAGAGTGATTTATTTGAGCTGCTGCCATCAAGAACATATTCTTTTGATAGTGTGCATGAGCTGAGTGTTGAAATTGTTTATATAATTGCAGTGTGTTATTTTTAAAGTCTATTTTTCGCATTTGTTTGAAGTGAATATCTGTAAGGACCTACCTCCCCTTGAACTGTGCTTAGTAATCTGGACTGTAATGAAGCAACTTTTCTTGTTCTATTTTGTCATTTTTTAATAGCCAACGAACAATAGTAGTTTAATGTTGATCACACACAGCCAATGCCACGCATTCACAGAAACCCTCTTTTTTCCAGATTCTTTTCCTTCCTTTGCGACATGGGATGGAGAAGAAGTGTTTGCTGGTTAATCTGAGCTGACAAGCTCCTTTCATATTTTATATGTGCCTTAAACTCATACTGGCACAAAGCGGACGCCATGCTAATGCAAGAATGTCTTCCACTTGGTCACTGAGCAAGTGTAACGTGACTGTCCACAGCAAACAGTGGAAGAGCAGCAAAAAAGCAGAGTTTGTACACATGCTTTCACAGAAGCCAGGCGTGTAAGAAAAAGGCACAGTGGGTTTTGAAGTGCTGGCCAAAGAAGGCTCTGTGCAACCAAAATCCACCCTGCCTAGTCACACATTTAATGGTCATTTATACCGTGGTCATTCCAGACCAGACTTGGAAACCATGGAAAGATGTGTCCAGTTTTAATTAGATCACTGGAGTGGGTCCTGAATGTGCCTTTAGAGGATGTAGCCACAAATGGCAACTGTCATGGATATAGCATAAACACTGATAAGACTGGAAGAATAACAAAGAGGAGATGTGAAGGGTAGAGAAGGTAACTGGTGAATTTGAAATGGCAGAAATATTACTAACCAAAAATTTTCAGTCCTTTAAAACCATTGACTGGTCACTTGCAAGGTCCTGGTTAATTGTTAACTGAGTTTTATACTGCCTGTATGGTCTGTAATTCAATGCTTGCACAACCATGATACTTTCATATTTTTTTCTGTATGTGACTGTCCTGGTCTAACAACATACTGGAAAATATAAAAGAAAACATGGAATTGCACCATTATTTGTTATTCATATCACCAGAACACATTAAGACAGCTCAAATCAATTCACAACTCCAGATGCCACAATTATAAATAACTTGAAGGGAGAGCAGGTGGAAGGAATAAAAGCACGTGCAGGAATAATATGTGAGAATTCTGTTTGGAAAGTCTTAAATAACAATTTCCTAAGAGAAAAAGTTTTCTAATTTGGAAGGTTTGGCAAGGTGTGGTTGTGAGCAATTTCATTTCTTCTTATTCATTTTCCATAATCCCTCGTTTGTCCAGGCACATGGCTTGTGTACATAGTCTTTCCATATGTGCACACTTCACAAATATACATGCAAATTTAAGCCTTTTAGGAAATAAAAGATTAGGAACTTCCAAGTCATAACAGTCTTTGGGTCTTGAATGTATGTCCTTTTGTGATTGCACTTTGTGATCTGACGATTTTCAGCCCAGTACCCTTGATATTATTCACTGCCCTTTTGACAGCTCCAGCTTGCTGCTTGCAACAACTTTGCTTATTCAAATGGTCTGAATCAGAATGAACCAGGACAGCAATATCTGTTTTAAACAGCTTCAGGTAGCTGAACTCATTTGCAACTGGTTAAGGTGCGTTCAGAGGAGTAAATTGGCTGGTGGGCCTGCAAGGGCCGTCATCTCTTGCAGACGTGTCAACGAGCAGCAGGGAGTGGATGTCGAGGTCTTCTGCTGGTCTAGAGTTTGGAGAGTGCACTGCTCTTCTAAGCCTAAGCCAAAACTTTCCTGTACTTAAGTCATCTTCTCTCCCACATTTTCTGCAGGCAGAGACCCTGAACCTGAACTGAACAAAGGTTGGATTAAAAAAATCTTTTCCTGTATCCAAACCCCTCACAGTTCTCTGCATAGGCTAATCTATGTCGTCTGTCTTCAAGTACCACCAAACACACAAATTTAATAGAAGATATGTATTGTTCTTAATATGAAGGTTTCTTAGTTCAACGAATCTCCCCAGAACCCTGCTTAGATATACAAATGTTGAGCCCTTCAGGCAGCTCTTGAAAGATGACAGCCGTTGCCCTTGCATTCATCTCCAGCAAGGCACAATGTTTCTTTTCCTCAAAGGAGGTGATATTCACCTCTTACTGTTCCCTGCTGCATGGGGAAGGGATTGACCTAAGATCAAGCCCATGGTCTGGCAAAGGCTGAACAGGGAGGCTGGTACAACCTCTGCAGTGATGGCTGAAGGAAATTCTCATTCTTGGCTTGGGAGTAGAAAGTGAGGAACCTCATAAACTTTTAGTTTATACTGGCCTTCAAGAAACATTGCACTTACCATGACCGTTTCCAGAATTCACATAGAGATTCAGATTCAGAGTCTCTGACTGCTGCTAAGGTGATAGTGAAGATGTCTTAAGTATGGGCAAGTTTTGGGTTAGGCTGAGAAAATCTGCTCACTCACCAGATTCCAGGGCAGAAGCAACCCTCAAGACCACTGCAAGAAAGCTATAGCCTGCTAGAAGTTTCGAGGTGGGCTCAAAGCAAAGAAATGTGACCGTCTGAATATCTCACTGGCAGGAGGGAAATAATTTCTCCAACTTCAAAAGCATGAGCACAATGCAGTTGATCTAAAAAGGTCACTGGTTGTTTGACTGCTGGGAAAATCTGATTTTGTGCAGCAGAGGGCAGGAGCTGACACACATTTGCATGTACATGCACAACTCGCATGCTCAAGTCAAACACCTCTTTGCAATATTATAAGGATTACTCCCTTCTCCTCATCAAACATGGACTAACAAGTTCTGGATCTCTGCAGATAAGTTAATCACTTTAAATCTGAACATGTGAGCTTATAAAAATGAGTTCCTTGTACCAGACAGAGAATCAGGACCATTTGCTGTACTTTGCTTCCACTTAAGCTGCCTGCATCCACAATTACAAATCATGGATGTGCTCTATGAGTCATTGCTGGGTTTATGGCAACAAGGATACACCTTTATAAAAGAAGCTGGTGTATTTATTCTGAGTGTTCTCCATCTGTGCCTTGATGGACTTTTGAATAACCGGTTTTAATGAGATCAGGAGGTCAGAAAATGTCGTGTAGACCAGAAAACTGACCACTACGCTGATTTCACTAGTCAGTCCATTTGTCTTCACCTTCAGTGGCTTTTTCTCGATCTGCCTTTCGCAGGCTATCCCAATAACCACAGCAACACACTACACTGAGGAGGGAGCCATTACTTTAGGTATGAGTCAGGTTGTCTTTGTACAGGAAACTATAAACACAGTTTCTTTCTATGAAATGCATGTTACAACAGAGACAGAGGTGTATTAAAAAACCTGCATAAAGTGTGGGCCATTTCACCAGTTCTGAGGTTTTGGAAGTATTTGTGGGAACTTGCCTCACTACTCTGTTACTGAAATATATTTTCCTGTAAGTCAATGAAGGGTGCTTTTGTGTCTTTGATGAGAATGATTCAATTGTTTTAAATATGTCTAAGCAAAAGAGTCTTGAGCCTTAGAGAGAAAATCAGGTTCAGGTGCTGAGTTTCTTCAAGCTTGATGCTGGTTGCATTTGGTCTCTGTTCTACTTGATAACAGAGGTTGCAACCAGTTGGAAGTAAGAAAATCTGTATAACTTTTTCCTTAATCCGCAAATGATTTGGACACAGTGTTTCAGCCTGTATCTGCCTGACATAAAATATTTTATTTGGTACATCTAGAATTGCTATGGTGCTTTCTGGCACCATTACAAGAATATTGTCTATGTTACCCAAACTGATAAAAAAATATCTAAAAAATTAAAAAAAACCTATCTGCTTGCAATGATTCCTAAACCTCTAGTGGTTAGTAACTGGCTATTCAGATCATTTCAGCAGCAACATTACTATCCACCTCACTGTCTTTTCCTTTCTCACTTTTATGGAACTGTTAGTCTCCCTGTTACTACTTACAAGTAAGATTTTTCAGGATACTTGCATTTAACAAAATAAATTAGTTTTTAAAATATGTAATTTTCAGAAATGCTTCCAACATAATTACTTTCCAAAGATAGAGGAACTGAAAAAAACCTTTAATTTCTATGGTAGAAAAAACCCTCATGAAAAATTCATTTTTAAAAATTTCCTCTTTAAGTCCCAGATCCTGGCATTTAAATATAGAGTCTCAACATTCTAGTCTGCGTGGTTCCAGGAAAAGCTTGAAAATGTCGTTTGAGTATATTCTTCAGACTTATAGAAGACAAAATAGATAATTATTTAGAATCATAAGCCATCATTTAGTAATATAATCTCTGGATTTCAAGCCTGTCTCACAGTTTTAGGGTACTTGATCAAACACATCTGTGTGTTTAGAGTTAACAGTATTACTTCTGCAGTGAAGCCCTTCAGATTTTTAGACTCTGGTAAGAAAAAGCTACATGGGAAAGAAGCAGTGGGTTACTCCTGGCCCTGACTCAAATCATTTTCACGGACACCCAAGCAGAACAGCAATAAATGATGCTTTCAATGCAACCAGGAAGTGACAAACAGCAACAAAAACTGAATCCAAGCTTTCTGTGGGAATTTCTCACTGCTTACTCACATGCGATTCCTTCAACTTTGCACTGAAATTGATAAATGGCTAAAAGTTTGTGTTTGCCACCAAAAGCGTGGCCCAAACTGTGCATCTCTGGAACTAAGGACCAGGCTGTCCTGACCCAATCCGTGACGTCTCTTGGCCATGCCTTTGACGGGTTCATTTCCCTCTACCTTCATGTCCTGACACTAACAAAGGAGGAGAGCTCATGCCGTACTAGTCACTGTTGCAAAGAGAAGAAAGGACTTGGTAGCTGGGTTAAGCACACCAAACCCTATGACCTGCACGTTTCTGGCCACATTCCTAACTGTATTTCAGGAGCAGAGCATGTCCCGTGTGTTCAGGAAGAGCTCTGCTCTAGATACCCGCCCTGCACAAGCCTGACTATCAGATTGCACAAACAAGAACTTGCCTTTCCATGACAGCATTGTGCAAGCCTGGACTCCCTCCTCAACCACCGAGACAGACCAAGAGCTTGTGCCAGGAGACCACTGAAGTCCATGGTCAGGTTTCCACCATGTATGGTGGAGGATGTGAGACCACAGGACAATCTGGTCTTACACTTCATTGATAGTGTCTTGAGACTCATTGCAGTTGGCTTGCCTCCTCCATCTCATTCCTTTATGTTAGGAGACTTTTTTTTAGAGTTTTAGAGCTCTTGAAGGCTGTTAGATCTGTGCAAACCTGGCAGAGTGAGAGGTCCAAAAAAGGATTTATCCACAACCTTCTGCTCTTTCTGGCTGTATCAACCTTTATTTTTGAAATATTTTTCTACTGAAACATTGAAACAACTTTAAAAAAAAATTATCCTGCTGTTCATATGCCAGTACTTTCTGCGTTTTAACTATACATCAACACTTTCTGTTTTCTAACTATTAAAAATTCCAAGAATTCATTCAGATGCCAACTTGCATCTTTTTTCTTTTTTCTTTTTTTTTTCTTTTACATGTTGATAATGCATCTATTGATCAAGGTACATTGTGTTTACAAAACATGGAGAGATCTTGATTTATTCTGGTATAACAGAGATCAGAGTTTAGCTTGATACATAAGAGCAATATGTGAAGGCCATAAAGAGTTCTTAGTTAAGAACAAAATTGGACTCTGTCCAATGAGTAAAATTTCCTTTATTTCTTGAGTTCTCTTATGTGTGTTGGCAACAACTGATAAGACAAGAAAGGGTTGTTATAGCAAGATATTGTTCAGACTTTAATAGTTTGTCCTGTTTCCTATCTGAAGCTTGTGTACAATTTTAAATCCAAATGACTAACAATCTGGAGGCCAAACTCAGACTCCTCAGAACTGTGCAACTTGTAGATTGAGTGTCAGCCTTGTCGAAAGCAATGTCTGAAGGTGAACATCTAGAAATGGAGACAGGCAAAATGCTTAATCACTTTCTACTCAGATTCTTCAGTTTGATATTTAACATTCTTGCCTGTCATGAGATCAGCTGAATCCCCGGATTCCCTCTTGCAGAATTGGAAGACCTGACTATTGTTTGAAAGGTGTATTTGTTTGATAAACACAGTTGCCACTCATGCCATGGATCCCTGATTGCATATTAAGGTTCTGTTCCTAATAGCTCAAATGTCAATTCTGATTGCCACTCACTGTAGGAAAAACTTCAGAATTTATACTGGTGTTATGCCCATTGTAGGGGATAGATGATGCCTGTTCCAGCAAGACATTAAAGACATTAAATGTGGTGCAGAGAGAACATTTTTACTATATCTGAACCAGCAGAAGGAGTTTACAGCACCTTTGAGCATTCTTATATAGCTACAGCATCTTTTACTTGGCAGTATTGGAACCTGGGTATATCACAGAAAGCCAAGAGCGAGCCTTCAAGGGGTAGCATCCCTTCACACTTCTTTGATCATGGTTTTGTCTCACACTCACCCTCTGAGATGCTTGGTCCTTGAGTATTACTTTAAATAGCAGGAATCTTTTCAAATAATGATTTCATGATTTTGCAATAGCTCAGGACAATCACTGCTGTGGACTCCAGTGCCTGAAACTGTGTTTGTACTTCAAAAGGATGATCTATCTGGAAGATAAAAAAGAATAGGAGAAAACGTTGTCGCTGTATTTATTGACAAAAGAAACAAGTTGTCAGGGTCTTATTTTGGAATGGTAGCAGAAATACAATCTCCTGGTAATTCTTTCTAACCCCTAAACATCATTTCTAGGCCCTGAAAACTTGAAGTGTATTTAAGGACAGGATATCATGAAAAGATTAATAATTCTTTTCAGATTTTCTTCCTTCACCAAAGCTCATGGAAGTACATTAGGAATTATTTCCCAGAGTGAATTTCATCTCTCTGTCCTAGACTTTGTCCTCCTGTTTTCCTTCTTTACTGTCAAAGCTTAGTCTTAATAGTAATTAACACAACAAAATATCCTGCACCTCTTCTCTGTCCCATGTGGCAGGCAGGAGACTTTGATTCGTGTAGCTCACCACTGTTCACCTTCAGAGCCATTGAACAGTAGGGCTTGGTCCATCCTGTGAACAGACTGTGTCCTGTCCCATCCTGCCCTGCCCTGTCCCGCACACCATGCTCAGGCACTGTCTGGTAGATATTTGGTTGGTCCAGGTCAAAACTAGCAGGAGAAGTTGCCAACTTCAATGACTGGTCATCAGTGAGCATGCTGGTGCCCTGAGCCTGTTCGGTGCAGAGGCAGAAGATTTCTGGCTCTTAGATTTCCCCAAAAATTTACACTTTCTATTTACTCAGATCTGTTTCTCTTCAAATTATAGCTCGACACCTGACAAATGTTTGTAGCTCTCATAAAGACAATTAATAGCACACACCTGAATAAGAACAGACAAAGCATGGATTATAATACAAACAAATAAGAAATACACCATATGTCACACTAAAACAAAGAACAAAAAGGCCCCAAATCGCATTCTGTGAAATATATCACATCAAGAGTAGGAGAAAAGTATTGATGGTATCAAAATGAGAAAAGTAAGTAGTAAGTCATAGCCCAAAGTTTTTAATTTCATGCTTTGAAAGTCTCGTCTCTCTATTTTACTTAGAATCGTAGAAACATAAAATGTCCTCAGTTGGAAGGAACCCACAAGGATCATCGAGTCCAACTCCTGTCCCTGCATATGACAACCCCACAGTTTACACCGTGTGTCTCGTCTCTAATATTGCCAGGCTTGGGGCTGTGACACCTCCCTGAGGAGCCTGTTCCAGTGCTCCACCACCCTCTGGGTGAAGAACCTTTTCCTAATGTCCAACCTAAACCTTCCCTGGCACATCTTCCTGACATTCCCTCGGGTTCTGTCATTGCTCACTAAAGAGAAGAGTTCAGCACCTGTCATTCCTCCTCCCCTTGTGAGGAAACTGTAGACTGCAATGAGGTCTCCTCCAGGCTGAACAAGCCAAGTGACTTGTTATTTCAGGTTCCAATATCCAATCACAAATTAACACTGTCCTCATATCTCAATAGCTACATAAGACGAATTAAAATTAGGAAGAAATGCCCATCCTCTGCAAAAACTGAGATACCAGTTACAGTTCACTAACAAAAAAGTTGTAAAATAGCCTAATAAAGCAAATTCAGCTGAGAATGTTTTTGAATAGTCACATAACATTTCAGAAAGAAAAAAAAAATAAACAAACATTAAAAAGCTCATAACAAAAAAAAAGATCAACAGGAGAGCACTCACTGGATGTCTGCAATTTTACTACAAAAACACTGCTAGAACTGCTTTTACAAAATCAGAGCTGTGATCTGTTTTATACACCGTCTTGTCCATAAGAGTATCCATCAACAGTCACTTCCAAATGAAGTAAAATAACATTGCAGTGAGCAAGCAGGGATCAGTGGCTTTGCGTCAGTGGCAGGGAATAAAACCAAGTCAGCCAACAGGCTGTGTTTACCTCCACTTTTTCACATCACTGTATCTGGCACCTGGTGTCCTCCAGACATCATCCAAGGTGTCATTACTGGAACATGATCTGTGTGAATGTTTTTTCTTCACTTCTATAAGTAATTTTAAACTTGGTGTTCATCTCACTTTCAAACCTGTCATGAAAATGATGAGTGAACAGAGAAGAACACAAATATATGTGTTGGTTAGTTTGTAAACTGTACAGTGTTCATGTTCTTGTTGGATCATCTAACCTGAAGAAAAATGTCTGTAGAAATGCAATTTTTTTCTTACCTCCAAGACGCTGTTGCAATCAGGATATTAGCAGTGTAGGGGAGTTTTAGATGAGCTCCTCTCACCAGTGTGCGGTAATGGCACCCACATACACTATAAGCTCCAGAAACCAGTCAGAGGAAAGATTTATTCAAGAAAATTATAAAACATTAAGCTGAGAATCCAAACATGTCAGTCTTCAAGCACTCCCTTTATAACCTAGGAGTATTCACTTCTTGCTACATGAAAGAACTAAAACAAACAAAAATGATATTTTTTTTTTTTTTTTATAAAAGACAATGCCAGTAACAACAGGATCTTTTTCCCTATATTTGCTGACTGAACCATCCAGTAACCAGCAGTGGAAAAGAGTATTGAAATATAAAAAAACCACCTTTCAATATTATATTTTTCTCATTAGAGACCAAGAATAATAACCTAATGACAAATTATGTGTGTTTTTACACATCACCTAAAATAACAGATAGAGTGACAGTCATCAGTAAAGTCAGTATTGGGAGAAATGGGTCATTCCCCACCTGTATTGCTTTGCTTCAGTATTATAGGAATACTTTATCTGCTCCTAGAATTATTTCAGGCAGGGAATTATGATCACCCAAAAACTCTTTGACATGAAAGTAGAGCACAAAGCATTTAATGAAGACTTCCTGTTTTTAACTGGCAAAGCATCATGAGGCCAATTAAACTCTATGCATTTAAAAGGGAACATTAGGCAGAGATTGTTGGAGGTTTTTCAATCAATGGTACAGAGTTAAAAATACACAGATAATTTTCCTATAATATGTTATTTCCACTTCATATTTTTCTTCTACAAAGGTTTCACAAACCTTCAACCATTTTTTTTACATTTTACATCAAGCCTGTGAACAGCTGATCATGATATCAGTTTTACAGATCGGAAACCAATGCCCACGATCCAAGAGATCTGCATAAAGTCACATACTGCTTGACCCTCATCCTCACGAAGTTGGTAGTAGTCTTTGCATTCATTTTATAGTACTTAAACCCAGAGGAAGCTGAGACGAGAGCTCAGTTAATTGCGGGGTCCTAGTACGAGCGTGTAACTTTTGCCATTACAGGAAACCCAGGTCATTTGTTATGCCACTGGAGCATCCAACTGATCCTGTCATTAATCACTATGACATCACAGGACAGATACCATATGGTGTAAAATAATCTCCTCCCTTGCTACAGAAATTAGATATCTTTAAAGACGAAATAATCTCTACACCACTTGCAAAGTGTGTTAAACTTTTGGTTCCCCGTAGAACTTTGGCTTTAAAGTGCTGGTTAAGATGATTTGTGAAGGAAAAGTGAGACCCTGAAACACCTTCTGTAAGAGAAAACGGGATGAGCCAATGCACCTCTTACTATGTGTGTATCTTCATCCTAACCATCTCAAACTTATAATTAAAAATCCATTCCTTCTAATGCACTGGGAAGACAACAGGTCAGAGACAATAATTACTATTCTCTTTCACACAAACTTCGCTCCCTGTTAGCATCTTCCCATCAGATGGAAAGGCTTGTTAAAAGTCTTCCCCAATGGTGGTTCCAATGCTTCTTAAAGGATGGGGCTTTTACATGGAACAGGATGATATTCCGCCATAGATTACTCAACTGAAGTTTTACTCCCAATGCAAGCATATTAGTTATGCAGGCTTTTTTTGATGTTATATTTCAGTCATCTCTGGCATGAACCATTGGCCTGGATGATGACGTGCTTTTCTTTCATTGATCTTCGATCAGCTTTCAGGCCTTGACAAGTCTTCAATGAAAAAAACATAATTTCCCTTTGCATAGGAAAGTTGTACAAGTCTATAAATTGCAATATACAAGCTGGGTGCTAAATTTTTGGAGCAGAATCTGGGACACAAGTACATCTGTACAACATATTCAAAACGGCTAGTATATTCAAGGAGGAGGTGCAGATGTCAGCCAAAGTGAAACATTAAGCATGGCCTGGTCCTTTTTAGACTTAGATTATTAGAGAGGAGGTTAAATACCAGGGGCTTGTTTCCATCTCTCATTAGTTCCTATGTCCTTTTTCTTCAACAGGCTGTTAATAACTCACCTCTTGTAGGCTTTTGGGAGCCCTTCAAGCAGCCCATGGAGAAGATTGTATTGTGTTGCAGTTTGGGATTTTGGGCACTGATGTTTTTCTGAGTTTAGCCTTTAGTCTCCATGTAAAAGAGTTTGCCTCTGGGATTAGAGAGAAGTGTACTTCTTGCCAGCAGTCTCCATGGTCATACAGGAATAATACCAATTTTCAGAAGCCAAGTAAGTGTTATGAGCTTCCTTTGTGTGCACATGTTCTGGATGGATTCCTGCTTGGAGAGAACTGTAGCTTTAAAAGAGAGTGGGGAAGGAACAATTTAATCACTGCCTATTTTACTAACAGTAAACTGAGGCACAGAGAGATTATATTCAGCTGAATTAAAAGATCATTCAAACCAAGGAAGAAATTGAGCCAAGACCTTAATCAAGTGTCTTAACCACAGGATCATTCTTCTTTTTTCCTCAATCTTTTTTGAAAGTCTTGATGACTATAGTGCGTTCATTTATTTCCCCTTCACCTTCCATGGGAGATTTGAAGCATACCTGAAATTCCTAAAGCTCTGTTCAATCAGTCTCAATCTGGCCTAATAATGAGCTCAAAAGTTTCAATATTTTATTCTTATTTCTCCACCACATTAAGTCATCACATAAAATTTTAGAGTACTTCATTTTGAAAGAGAAAGCTGGTAGGAGAAATAATAATGCAAACCATGTGATAGTTGTTCTTTGCTTACAAGCTTGCTGAAAACTCTATTTCCCAAGAAAAAGAGGGTTCCTCATGAATAACCAAGTCCAGGTTCTTATTCCATTTCATTTGGCTCTAACATATTGTTAACATTTTGCAGTATTTCATATACATTTTGCATACATACATACTTCCAGCTAAAAAAAAAAATAATAATAAAAAAATATTCTCTATGTCTGTGTCTGTAATTGGATTTGACTTAAGGTAGACATTCAATAAGTGATAAGTCTTTTAAACTTATATCAGTAGGAATGAAATTCAGCTGAATAATAGTAACCTGTTAAGATGTTTAGATATTACTTACTGAGGGGCATTAAATCAGTATTTTAAGATGACAGAAATGCAACCAACTGTAAGTCAGACTAATAACTTTCCATCAAAGTATCAGAATAGCCATGCTAAAGGACTGCCTGTTGAAGCAGATAAAATAGAATATCCTGGGATTTTTCTGCTCTTGTAGTTAGTTTAAGAAACAGACAGGAGCTCCTGTTTCAGTGATGTGTTGCTCTCTCTTCTTCTAGTTGAGAATACCCAGGACCAGATCACTTCAGTTCTCTTTCCTCTCATCTACGAAACAGACTTCAAAATGACAGCTTATAGGAACAATCATGCTGTTGATTTAACAACTACAAAAATATGCAATACAGAGATGAACCTATTGATTGGAGCAATGGGACTCATTTGTGACTACTTACCTCCCCAGCACCTCTTCAGTGTGTCCAAGGGGTAACAGAGGGTATGCTCAAAGAAAACAAGAGAGGTATTATGACAAGCATCAGATGTGTCCCCACAGAGCAGAATTGTGACCTGGAAAACTTTCTGTCACGCAGTAAGTCTGTAGGAAGCTGAGAGTTAGCAGGGCATTTGTCAAAAGCAAGTTTTGTCTCAGAATTTGAGAAAATTCATTTTGATCAGTCATGTCCAGTGAATTTTAATCTTAACTTGGTAAGATAAAGATCACCCAGCTGTCAGAAAATTTTGTTCAGGGATAAGTGAAGAAAATGCTTTGGGGGAAGTGTGATCTTGTTGTTATGTATTTGTAATAAGTTTAAATGGTTTATATTCCTGAGGTCAAAAGCACAAACAGTAAGATGGTTTCTCAAATTTAAAAACACTTCCTTTCACTTGCATAGATACGGAACTGTAGCATATGAAGCTATATACGTATGCAGTAGGCATATAAATATAACAACCTCTAGATTGTTAAATCACATATTAACTTTGGATCAAAAATTTGATGTGAATGAGTCATTTAGGCTTAACTATAATATTAATCAACTGTTAATTAACTGTTTTAATTTTCCTGTTTGAAAAGTGTGGAACCCAGGTAACTAATTGCTTTTTAACCTGCTGTTGTAGGTTATGATAGTCATAAGCTTAGGTTATTTCAGTAAGTAAAATTCTGTATTACTTCAGCTGAGATAACATTCTTTGGGTTCAGTGTTGATGTATTATAACATCTGGAAAATGAATTCATTCTACATTAGTAGTAACTTGTAGTCTAGCTCTTCAAGTCCTAAGCATGTTGCTTATGGAGAAGAAATTCTCACTACTTATGTTTTTTTCAGATATCTCCATCTTAAAATAATCAATGACATCATCTTCCTCTTTTTAGTGTAATTAAATTTCCATATCCTCTGTAACTGATTAATTGCGTAATTGAGAGACAGCATTAGTATTTAGTGCTATGAATAGGAATGTACAAATGGCCAGGCTGAGTCAGGCCAGAAGTCTTCCTGTCCTGCTTCTAAAAGCCATCACTAGAAGATAAGTAGAACTAGTATGAAAATAAATTTCTAGTGGAAAAGAAAGCAAGTCTGCAGAGATTCATCAGCAGTAGTTCTCTAGACTGTTTGAACTTGCAGTTGTTTCCGGAAAGCGTATCAGACCTGAAACCTACTTGCTATATGGAAGTTTGGGGGTTAATGATTAATAGATGTATTTGTGTTTGAAGGTGAATAAGGGGAATTTTAGAAGTACTAATGGCCATCAATTGCCTTTGAGTAAATTATCTTTAACCTCTGTAAATCCTCCCCCAGCCCACATGCCACAATGTCAGTAAACAAGTCTTGATTTTCAGCAGTGATGAACTCTCATATGTGATAACCAGCACATATGGATACCAGGCCAGCATTTTTGTGTCAAAGATAGCAGACATTTACCTCATGTAAAACTTTAATATAGGTTAAAGAATGCTTACCAGTATGTTTAAGGGTGCAAACTAAAAGGAGAATCTGCATGTTTTGTGTGGGACTTCAATGCAAGACAAGTCTAGGTCTAAAACTGAGAGCTTGATGGATCTAATCTTTGAGAATGCCTTTTATTTTAGCTGTACGTTTTTACAGATGGCTGAAGTCTTGCCACTGCATTTACCCAGCAGGATGTTGCTGTAGACAAAGATGGGCTTAAGACAACTACATAGTGGGCAGTCAAATGCCTTGGTGGTATACCACTTCCTATTTGGATTTCAGCTGCACTTAAGTAGCAGCTCAGTACCTGGGCTGCTTCTGTACATACGCTGAAGCCTAAATTAATGTGGCTTAGGAAGCAATGAGTTAGAGATGAAAGTGCCAAATTTCCTAAGTTACTAGTCATTGAAATTACAGAAAAAGCACAAGGGAGTATGAATGTCAACACAGGATAAGGATACTATAAAGATTCCTTCCTGAGAACTTTTATTATGCCCAATTTCTTAAAGGAAAAATAGAACTAGTGAGTCATTTGCAGTATTTTTTCCAGATAAGCACGAAATGCATCCAACAAATAGTAGCATAGCCAGGTGCTACAATCCTATATTACATCAGTCAAGTCCACAGCCAACTAGTTGTGGGTGGGAGAAGTGTGTCCAAAATTTCCCTGTGAGAGGCTGGAGGGATATAGAAAAGCTTGAGATGCACTACTTCTCTATATTAAAAATAAGCCTGTGATCCAACATGATTTGCCTCCTAGGTGTGCAATGTGGCCAGATCATTTCCCCTAGTTCAAGAACATTGTCACAGCCAGCATCTGCCAAACTAATTTCCGAGTGATATGAACTCCAATTGTATAACTTACTGTAAATTCAGTTAAAAGAAAACTTCTCTTTTTTATTGTTCTACAAGATTCCAAGCTATAAATTTGCATTTGGCACCCAGAAACATCCTGCTTCCAAGAAAACTGGATAAGAATGCAAAATCGGCAAGGTCTCCCCGCACAGCATTCCCGTTTTTTTCTAATAACAGACAGAGGGATTCCTGACAAAGGTTTTCAGATATGTCAGCAAAAGTAGGGCTGGAATAAGTCAGCTCTGGGATGGAAAAAACCTTTCCTGGGCTTGTAGCTCTCCTATTCTGACCTCGTGATCTCTAGATCCACCAAATGCCAAGTATAGCTGTCATTGTTCAGGTCTGTTTCAAGAGGACATCACGCCAGGCACTGAAACACAGCATGCCTATTTATCATGTTACACACTGCTGGATGAGAGCCCACATCTTTTCCTCAAGCTGACTAGATGAAAATGGGGCAGAGTGAAGGAAATTAAAATCACCAATACAGATCTCCCACAAATAAAACAAAAACCCAGAAAACTTCTAACCTTTAACTAGAGCATTTATAGTTCCTCCTGCTTATGCCTCCATCAGAGCACTACCAGCCCCACTGAGCGCTGGCTGTTTCTGAGAACTGAGAAACAACTTCTCGGAAGGGAAGAAGGTTGATGTAATTTGGAGGTCGGAGATCAAAAGACATTTTCAAGGAAAGTGTTTTGTAATCACCGTAGCTTCCCATGCTCAGCTCAAGTTCTACCAAACACAGAGAAAACTGCGAGGATGAGCGTTTCGCAGCCAGATCATTTGCCTAGGAGGACACTTTTGTCTGCTGATGACCACAGATGGGAGCTCTGGCAGGGATCCTCATCTCTTTTGCCTGACAATAGGAGGCTCTTAGGGTCTTCTCTACATCCACCTCCAAATGCTTCACAAAGGGGAACACAGCGCATCATTTCCCACCTGCAATGGGGAAAAACTGAAGCATCAGAAATTTTGTGCTTTTTTTTCATGATGAGATGGAATTCCAGCCTCAGATCTTCTCTTGGAACCCTGTTTACTTGTTCTAAGGCGATACAGCTGCTTTTAGCCAGAACAGAGCTTTGTGCTCCTTTGTTCTTATGTTACACATGGAAGAGGTTGTCCATGCAGACTTCATGATTTGTGATCCTTTTCACACATCTCCAGCTCTGTTTTGCTTTGTACTGTAAGACCTCCAGCTGTGTGGGAAGGACATCATGTATTCCTCTGTACTGATTACTACACAAGTTATCGTTTGAAATGTCATAGCTGGATACCTGGATATACCAGAGCTCAGGCTGCCAATAAGCTTCCTTGCATGTGTACTCAAGACCATTTGGGTTTGCATTTTATGAATGGTATTGAAGGCAGTAGCAGAAAAACAAACAAACAAACAAACAAACAAAAAGCCTAGCTCAAGTAAATATTTTAATGTAACTTTTGTTCCCAAAATACTGCTGTTTTCCTGCAAACAGCATTTTCTCCACAAAAGTCCATCACTGAAAACTTGAGTGAAAACATATTTTTAACAGCAATAAAGGTCCCCATGAGCTTATAACAGCCTTTAAAAGAATGTAGAAAAGATATGCCATGATCCACATTTTTTTGTTTATCAAAACCAAGTAAGATTCAGTTAAAAGAAAATAACTGCTTCTTAGCATAATATCTTATTTTGTGTTGAAACATACAAAGATTTAGAGGAAAGAATAACAAAGTACCATCTTTCTGCACCCTTCCAAAGATGACAAGGTAATCTTGTGATCAAAATTCATCTAAGAAACAACTGTGTGGAAAACGCCTTTGTGGTATTGTCACTTTATCCCACAGGTTTTCACTGCTTTGGTTTCCCCATGCAACGTTCATATTTCCCTCGGCTCTGCCAGAGCCACCATTCACCCACCTTCACCAAACACTGAAAAACTCCTCCCCATAAATGAAAGTTGAAGGTCTGGTTGCCCTGAGCACATGCAGTGAAAATGGACCAATACTTTTACTTATAGCCAGGCACATAATAATGGAATTTTTCTGACGGTTTAAAGAGATGGTCATTAATATTTATATTTTTCTAAGAGCTAGTGGCGAAAGAGTTATACTCATTTTCTAAGCACAAAAAGCAAGGCAAAGGTGTTTAGTGCTCAGTTCCTGCTTCTTTCAGCAGGAGATAGAAAATTAAATAGCACATAGCACTGGGCCTAAGCATCTTGTGCAAAGTCTCACAGGAAACCTGTGGTAAAGTCACCTCTCAACTCAGGTCTTTCAAGTCCCTATCTAGCAAACATCCCACCTGAAAAACTGAATACAAAGTCGATCCAGTTTTGGGATAGGCAGCCAAAAAATGAAAAACTAAATTAAATGCTCGCAAAATACTTCAGACATTGAGAATTACTGCTTCTTTTGGTTACATTTTTGAGGATTTCTTTATTTATCAGCCAATGACTAATCTGAATCACAACCACAGTGGCCTCTCTCTTCCTCACTTTATATCTTCATACAGAAGAATAAAGTTCAGCTCAAGAAATTCAAAACTTCTGAGCTTTATTGTAACTCTGTTTTGTCACTGCAAGACTATTGGGACCCAGCCCTGCCCAGGCTTTCTGGAGGCGGATGACAAAATTATGACCTCTTTTTGTGGATTCTAGACCAGTTACATTTCCCAGGTGCGTTGGTTTAGATCCACAATAGGCACCATAGCCTGTTAGTCTGCACTTCACAGACAAACAAGAAAAAAGTGCAAATAATGCCGGGATTAAAAATAATAATTATACATGTGACATATTAAGACTTTTAAAAACCACAGTACTAAAATAATAATGTTGAAGTGAAAAGCATTAAAAAAAAAAAAAAAAAACAAAAAACAAAAAAACCCAAAACATGGTGAATTAATGATGTTTGGTTTTCTAAAGGTAACTGAGATCAGTGCATATTTCTGTGCTTGTTTCTATGCAAGGTTCTACTCTTCTGTTAGGACTGAGGATGACCCATGACTGGAGCCAGAAATGTCAAAACAGAACCTTAGAAAACAGTAAAGTCTCTGGGTGAGGAGAGGGAGTGCATACAGCACATAACAGCAAGTTATGAGTTGTTTGCATTTACATTTTGATGTAACAAAAGGGGAATAATCAACTGAGTGTAGTACTTTCTGATTTAGTAGAACGAGAAGGCACCTTTGCTCATGAGTTATTCTGCTCATTATAATGACTAGCATTACAAAGGACTCCCCCAGAAGCCTCTTGAATTCAACAGAGAGGATCCAGTTGATTTCCTTGATCATGGATTAGCAATAAACTGAATTTGTATAAAACTCACACCTTCCAGTGATACACGTAAGAGACCCTCAGGTGAAAGCAAAAGGGAAAATACCTGTCACAACCACAATACTGCTGACTAGAAGTGGTAAGAAAATGAATCATCAGTGTTGCCCCTGTGCTATCACTCTCTGGAAATTTTCAGTGAAAATGAAAAAAAAAAGGAACAGTGAGAGCACGCAGAAATCCAGAGAACAGTCAGACTCTCACCTGCAGAAAGGGGTGAGGTAGTAGAAGGAGTATGCAAGGCAGTTTCAAAGAAAATAAAACATACCAGTATTTTCTCAGGAGAGCTCACATTTTCAGCAAAGGAGCAAAACCTAAAATATTCAGACTGAGAGAGTTATTGTTTCTTGTGGATGCTGGCATCCTTCCCCTAATAAGTTAACCCTCCTGGACAATGACCTGTGCTCTGAGGAACCACGATCTTCTTGTTAAAGAGTGGAAAGGATGCAATGGAGACAGTCTTTGTGACTAAGTATGCAAGAAGGTACATCATGGGAAGCATAGTGTGCCTGAGGAGCACATATAAAGCAACATGGAGGTGAAGAAATGTGAAGAACATTGGCCAGCTAACCCAATAGAATTGTTTCAATAATTTATCTGACTGAAATATTTTAGTGTTAGTGAACTGATTGTTTTTATAATCAAGGAAGTCCAGTATTTCCAACAATAATATACTGTAAGAGGAAAAAAAAAACATTTTTGCCAAAAAAAGAAAAGTCTTCATTTAAAAACTGCTTCAGCATTTTTCTAGTGTGAGAATATCAATCTAATCTACTTATGATTTACTTTTCATTTTAATTTGGCAGGATAAGATCAGAATCCTTCCTTCTTCCCCAATTAGGTGTTCCAGTTTTACTTCTGCATTTTAAGGTGTTATAAGCTGCCAGCTGGATTTTGAGGCTCTGTAATTGTGTCTCTAGGTATTATAAACGTGCTGCAGCAAGTGCAGCTTAAGGAACATGAAACTTTCCTTGTCTCAGTTGAATATCAGGCAGTGATGTTCCCACTCCGTTGCTGAGAAAGGTTAAGAAACTTGAGTGCAGGAGTAGAGAAGGAGGGACAACATCAGGGGCTTTTATCTAGTTGTACATGACTATTTGTGAAGGAAGATTAAAATCAGTGGACGGATAATATCTCTTGTGTTTGCATCTTGCTGAAAAAACAGCCTTTTCCTCTCCCTTTACGTCACTTGCAGTGTCACAACTGCGAATGTAACCACATGAAGAGAATAAAAGCTTTCGGCTTTGATGGTCTACACTCTGCTTTCCCCAGCATCGCATAGGAAAGTATGTGGGCCGTTTGGACGAACAACGCAGTTACATGAGCCACATTCTGCCCTGACGTATGGCCTGCTGGAGTGGATAGCGGTGTTGAGCTGCTTGCACGTCACGGCAGAATCAGACCCACAGCCCTGCCAGAAGGACTGCACACACATCTTCAGACACTCTCTCAGGTGCATGCATGACCTGGACTTTCAGAGTAGGAGTGCTGGTGTTAGTAACCCATCGTTCTCACGAGTCAATAGGCAGCAAAAATACAGTCTGGTTGTCTCCTTTAAGAGATGTAAGGTGACTTTAAAGACCATTTCATGTTATCAGTCAAAGGCTTTGTGTAGCCCAGCATGGATGGATATAGTTAACACACACTTTCAATTAGCTCCCAGAGTTTATGACCTAAAAGAAGAGTGGTGTGGAACAGCTATTGCTGTCTGGGGACAAACTTTTTAGAAGGGCATGTTACAGCAGGACAAGGGGTAATGGTTTTAAACTAAAAGAGAGTAGATTCAGGCTAGACATGAGAAACAAATTTTTTACAATGAGGGTGGTGAAACACTGACCCAGGTTGCCCCAAGAGGTGGTAGATGCCCCATCCCTGGAGACATTCAAGGTCAGGCTGGATGGGGCTCTGAGCAACCTGATCTGGGTGAAGATGTCCCTGCTCATTGCAGGGGTTGGACTGGATGAGCTTTGAAGGTCCCTTCCAACCCAAACTGTTCTATGATTCTAAGATTTTATGATTTTGTGATTCTGTTATTGGGAATAACTCTTCCAGAGTTTGTAGCCATGCAGATGCTGAAGCACTGACATACCAGTCACTTACTAAGCACACCAATGTAGATCATCAAGTTTCATGTCAGACATGTGCAGAGAGAAGAGAGACCCAATACTTCATACAGGCTATGATCTCCAATGAAAGGTGAAGGACTTCTTAATTAAAAAAAGATTAGTAGCCTAGGTCCCTTTAACTAAATTTTTCATTGGTCAGGTTAAAAAAAAGAAATCTTTGTGTATATCTAGACCCAAACTAGCAAAACTTCCTGTTAATCTCGCTGTCTTCTGCTGGTTACTCGTCACCTTCTTAGATCTCAGAATGAACCAGATTGTGAAGTTTGAAGGAGAGAGATTGCTTCATATGTGCTAATACCAGTAAGCATCATGGGGCCATAATTCTTAGCATAAGTCTAGGAGTAATATAGTTCTCAGGTTAGGAAGAATGTACCCTTTGCAGCTTATTTATCTGGGCTTAATAATGATCAAATATTAAACATCTTTTCCCTTTGTATCAGACTTATTCTTCAAAATACCACACTGAAGCTTCTTTCTTTCCTAGTCCTCCTTTTAATTTTCACTTTCAGTCTGCAAGAAGTCATGGAAATATCATGAGGAAATTCAGATAGTTCAAGCATTGTCTCCAGATAGCTAAAGACGTGCAGTAGCCCTGCAATGCCCGGTTCTGTTGGATTTTTACCAATGGTTTCCATGAATCTAAAATTCAAATGAACTTTCAAGACACATCTGAGTAGCTAGATGCTTGTCTGACCTACATCTAACCTCCCAACCTTTTGTGGCTGACACCATCACTTAATATCATATGTGCACTGTAGATAGATGCACACAAACTGCTAGAACATCATTTGATTTTGCTTTTTTTTCCCCTTGAGCTCCTTTTACTCTTCATGGAGAAGTTTATCGCTCTATATCATAAATTTCTGGGGCTGCTTGCCACCCATGGATGATAGATTGAGGAGTATAATGAGTTTGGTTATACGCCAGGAAGAAAAAAACATCTAATTTTAGTAAACAAGTGTCAATGCAAAAGGTCACCAAAGTCTGTCAGCCCTTACGTGGGAATTGGGAATGAAGCATTGAAAAGTGGGGATGTTGCCAAGAACATGACTCTAATGGCTTAACATACTGTCAGTGACATGTGGGAGGGGCAAAGGCAAGAGGACAGAATCCTTGAAGGACAGGATATGTTCTGTCCTCATTGATACGGAGTAAAAGATGACAAATATGTACAATATACCTGGGTGCTTTGCAGGAAAGGTAGTAAAAAGCAAAAGCAAAACATCAGTTGTGGTGATCTCAATTAACAAATGGCACCAACCAAGTTGTAGTTAAAAAGTAAGTGTTTTCTTTCAAAATTGTGTGGTTTTTTCTCTCTTTCAAAAGTAAAATTATAAATAAATAATCTTCTGAAAAAGTTCTCTATCATAAAAGTTTTCTGCAGTTTTTTGTTTGTCCTTCTGCCCCAACATGCCTGGGCCAGGAAGGCAGGCAGTTGGAAAACTTTCATATCCATGGTGAGAATTGCTTTGTTTGTTTAAGAGGTTGGCTAAGGGAATGAAAAATGGAACCATTTCAAATCCTGTAGCATGGAAACTACTCCAAACTTTATTTTTTTTTTAAATGCTCCTTAAAAAAAACACACTGGGTTTTATAGCATTTTCCTTCTCAAAGAGAGACTTTAATGAATCTGACCTCGTCCACCCCCAGTGGGAGGCAAGCAAGACCAATGTCAGTTAAGTATGATCTTTTCTTAAATGAGAGATCAACCTGCTCTTTAAGATCATACATACAGAGCTCAGCTATTCTGACTAAGTCTATACTAGTAAATTAATGTGCCCAGTACTAGTCTAACAATCAAATGTATCGACAGTCATGTTCCTGTGCCTGGGAACATTTCCTGGCAGCGGTTCATTTACGAAGGCTCTGTGCCTCTCCTTGAATGGAAGCACTTGCCACTGCCCCCTGCATTCTCCAGGTGAGGTGCAGACCTCAATATTTCAGACATACATCTGCTTATAACAGGCTTGATGTTTATTTAGTTACTCTGGGAGACCCCTTAGAAATGATCCAGGCACCCAGGCACTGCTGTTTGAAGGGCACCCTGTGACCCACCCCAGCCTGGAGCCTTGCACTCAGTGTGTCCAGATTATCTCTCTCCTGAATCCCCGCAACGATTCAATTGATGTCATGCTCTGAGTTGCTGTGAAGGGTAAGTTACAGTTTATATATAGCCTATCCTGATACTTTGACCATGGCAGATTTATATAGCTAAGCTAAATGGCTTAAATTTGTACAAAATAGAGGATGAGGAAACTCGAAGTGAGTGAGGGTGAGGGAACAAGCAGGAAGAGGGGAAAATCCTAAAGATGTTTCTGATAAGAAATATCAGGGGAAATTCATTTTAAGTGATAGACCTGACAGCAACTAGGATCTATTGCCCTATGTTCACTGGAGTCACCGCCTGAGATTTTAATGTTTGGCATAATTTGTTTCCTGATTTCTTCCCTTATCACAGCTATTAAATTACCATATTCTAGGAGGGGCCAGCACAAGAATAGTTATAGAAAGCTATGTGGTGGCTTCCCTCCTTCTCTCCTTTTTTTTTTTTGCACACACACACTTTTGCTATATATAAAACCAGCTTGGTTAAACTGATAGAGCCAAGGTCATAATTTCTCAGGGAAATGGCAGACTAATGGGAAAAAGCTTATAAATATAATAAAATATGAGTCCCGTGACACTTACCAAGGGCAATAGTTTCATAATAAACTATCAAGTACTTTGAGGCCTTCAATTAGGTCCCCAGAAGACATCCTGCATCATCAGCAAGGAGGGGTGTGGGAAAAAGAGAAAGAGGGGAAAGCAAGCAAACTTTGAAACAGTCAGGGAAAAATATCCCTGTGGTTTCCAGTGTGGCCTGAGCTACTAATGCTTTCTGAGTTGAAGGATTAAAAGTTCAAAAGGGCAGGTCACGTGAGGGCACTGAGGTCTTGCAGTGCTGTGACCTAGGAAATACTGACTGGTCAGAGAGTGAACCCATCCACAGCATGTTACCAATTAGTGTTTAATGACCAAATGTGGAATGCATTAGCCCTTCTGAGAACTGAATATGTTTTCAAAGGGTCCAAGATGTTCTTTACAAACATTCCTGTGTGGTTTGATTCACACTGTGTTTTTGGGGAAATCTTCAAGCTTTGTCCAGACTACAAAGCAGATATGTTGCAAATTCCAGTGGATGTAAGAATGGAACAAACACAGTTTAAATTTCTAAAGAGACAAAAAGTTTGAGCTCAAAGACACAGGTAGGGCCTCTAGGATTTAAAAAGGAGATTCTCCTGTCATTATTCAGTCACTAACATTGTTGGTACATAATTCAAGACTAAAGAGTCTGGGGATTCAATGGAGCTTGCTCAGTTTATACCAGCTGAGAATCTAGTTCATGCTCTGAAGACCTTACTATTATAGAGACCTAACCTTGAAAACACTTCCTATCATACATATTGCTTTTACATCACATCACAGTTACACACATTTGCATACATCATAATTGCACACATCAGTAGATTTTAGAGAGCATACAGGGGAAGAAAGGAAGGCAAATTCACTAGACCCCAAAGCTCTGGTTGTGCCTTCCCAAAGGCCAAAGAAAAGGCCAAAGAAATCGGGATAGACTCAGCGTGCCTCACTTAACCTTCCACTTCTTCCCCCACTCCAACCTGACCCTCAGTTGCTTTTCTTCTCTCCTTTGGTCTTTTTCAATTCCATAATTCTTTCTTCTCACAATGTTTTTTCTGGGCCTTTCTTTATCAGCCTTCTGACTAATTTTCAAAATTTTATCTTGCTTCCCTCTTTATCTCCTTCTATTTCCTGAGAAATCTGTGGTCCTACTTACCTCCCAGATTGCCATGTATAACACTGACTAATCTCTAGATCATCTATCAGGAGAAATTTTGTACCTACTGCATTTTAAACAATTCGTTCAACTTGCAATAAGCTTGGATACATATTTCTAGTGAGCCATATTACAGATATAGATCAGAAGAGTAAAAAGCAAAGGATGAGGCCTCTTGCTACTTGATCCCCTCCGTTCCATCTTATTTATGTTATCTGAAAGTGGTATAAGGCATTTCCCAACATCTCTATCTGCTAGACAGAAGATTATGCTAGTGTGTATGCTACAGAAAATATAGAAGAGACTGCTTTCATTAGGACATCTTTGAAAATCTTAGTGAGGGGCATGATGGGGTAGTGATAGGCCCAATTTGGTAATATATTGAAATGATGCTTGGCTTCACAGTTCTTGGAAAGACCAGGTGATTTGTATCTGCCCCCAAGAGGTTCCAGGAAGAAGAAACACAACAATGGCTTAAAGTCACAATGTCATCTCTCTGTCTTCCTGGTGGGTTTAGAAAAAAACACTCTGAAATGTCTCACATCTGTGGAAACAGACGAACACTGATGGTGTGCTCATTCCTCCTCCATTTAAACACAAGGTACAACAGGTTACATTAAACCACATACGACAACTTCCAAATGTCCAAAGAAGTGGAGGGAAAACAGTGAAAGGTGAAATCTTGAGTGGGAAGATAATGATATTCATAGCATTTAATGATGATATTACAGTAGAAGATGTGGGGAAATACTGCTCTATGTTTATAAAGCAGAGCACAAGCCATCCATAGGCTAGGCTTTGCATTCCTAGTCTAAGCCTTTCTGTCACAAGGCTGTCACAGAATTCATAAACTTAATGAGGTTTAAGCAGTTCTTGTGTCTTGTTGGATAAAACCCATCCTTGTAGTGACTGTGAGATTTTGTACATTTCCATGGTAGGATACCTAAAAAAAAATTTCAAAAATAAAAATCCCTCTTCATGGTTTGTCATTTAAAGAGCTTAAGAAATAATGAAGCACATCCTTTGCATTTATTGGAGGTCTTAGTTGATAGAACATAGTCAGACATATGGATTGGGATTTTTCTGGCTGTAGAGAACAGGAACGTTGAATTTTTAAGACGTTGGCTTTTCTAACCATTTAATAGGTGCTAGCAGCTGAACAGGCACTCGAATAATTTCAAAGTTAGCCAGCCTGAACAAAAGTCTCTTTCCTTCTGAACTAATTACTCTCTTGGTAGCTGCAACATAAATTGTCTGTAGGTTCTCTACTCATATATAGATTCCTCCAACCATCATCCCTTTCCAACTAGGACATTCAGAACTACATGGACACTTCCCAGAAACAGCTCTGAGGCACAGTGACAGAGTGCTACCATTTTGGATGTGCAGTTGAAAAACACACAATTAAATGTCTACCTCATTTTTTGAAGCTTGTGTTCTGTTAAGACAACAGCTGTTCGTAAAGGAACAGAAAGTGACAGACATATAAAAAGCTTGACCTGTATGAATATTCCCTATTAATAGGTCCAACCTGTTTGTTGGAAAAAAGTACCCTGCTAGCAGTGACATAAATTGTGCATTATATTATGCTTTCATGTAGTAGGTGTAGATAGCTATGTATATATCATAGTACATATAGTACTTCTTGACCCAGAAGACAGGACCAGCTCACTTTCAGAGATATGTATTACAGACTCTCGGGCGTACAAAGTAGACTTTAGAGTAAAAGACTGCCTATGGGTGAGAGCATTGTCAGCACACTGTTCCTCTATTGCAGTCTTCAGCTTTTAGTTCCTGTTGCATTGGGAAGGATGAAATGCCAAGAATGACAATTGAATGCAGCCACCCAGGATGTGTTTCAGAAAGTTACTTTTCCAGTTTTGTTTCTAATTGCATTTGACTGTTTCTAGTCTATAGAGCACTGACATCTGTTGCATATACACACACACACACAGAGTCCTGTGAAAACCTCTATTTGTTCTGACGTGTTCTAAGTATCTGGATTCACAGGCACATCTCTGTGCCCGGTCCAAGAGGAGTTTATCTGGCTGAGCCGTCCAGCACCTGTTCAGGGTGGGCTCTCCGCTCAGTCAGAGGATGTGCATCAGAGCTACATTACAATGGGAGCGTAGATTAAGGATCACTGACTCAGCTGACGTGATGGTGCAGCTGACCCTTTCATTCAGGGGCTGTTCAAAGCAGCAGCTGGTGAGTGCCAGGGTGATGTTAATGACTGTGCACTCAGGCAGCAGCTCGTTAGCAAATGCACGAAATGTCTGCTCAGATTTTACTGCACAGTTCCCTGAGCTGCTAGAGATCAGAACTTGTGAGACACTGCTGTTAATTTCCACTGGTTGTGAGGACTCACAGGTAGATCATCAGGCATTTCAAGCATCATAAGCTGGTAGTCAATCAAAAAAAGTTAGGTTACTGATAGCTGTAACTCCAGAGGCAGCATGATGGGATAGGACTGACCAAAAGTTTAAGAATTACTGTGGAGTTTAGGATGCAGGGATCTGATTCTTTGTTACACCATATTTTCTGTGAGACCCTGAGCAAGCCTCATGAAGTTGATTTAAGATGATGATCAGGGCAGATCTCAAGAGATGTGATTTCTCAGCTTGGCTCTACTTGCCTCTGTAATGACTGCTGTGAACTGCAAGTTACCTTGATGCTGGCCTTCCTGTTTAGTAACAGAAATAAAACTTTAGGAATCCATCAGATCTTCCCCAAGGTTATCGTCATCTAGGAGTAATGTGATAAGAATTGAGGGATCCAAAAGAGGGGCCAAGAACAGTATGTTGGTTTTGAACATTTATGTATGTAGCATGAAAGCAAAGCCTTCACAATTGTAGAAGGGGTAGACCAGGCAGTCTTGACCATGTACTCTTATTTTCACCAGTTTATGGTTACAGGCTGGGTCCTCTCCGTTTCCCTGGGTAATGCTGAGAAGTTTTGTAGTGGATGGCACTGCTACATTATTATAGTATCTGCTCATTTCAAGATAGTAAATGACAGCAGCTGTAAAGAATTCCCTATCATTTATGTGAGACTATTTGACAGACCATCACTTAATAAGAGAAGGCTGCATTCTCCTTCAATCTGTTTCTCTCCAGTATGTAGTAAATTTGCTCCTTTTGCAGGTATAAAATACTGGTTATAAAGGATTCTCTGATCTGCTAGAGAAAGCTGGAACTGGATTTTGTGGTTGAAATCAAAGGATACTTCAGAAAAGAAACAAAATGAGGGGATGAATAACCATTGGGTAAAGATCCCAAGGGAAAAACTCTTCATGTCTCCAAATCAAGACAAAGGTTGAAATTGACTTTGCCTTTCTGTAATGATTATCTGAGATGGCTAAATTTGGAGCCTGTTGTGCTAGGTCTCTCCTGAGAGTAATTTACATTTTCCCTTTGGAGGGTCACCCTCTGGAGGAAGTTCATTTTTTTCCATTGAGTTTGGAGGAAACCTACAGGGACTGTGCTCCTAACTTAGGCACCAGTTAGAACTGGGTTTGACTACATTCCTGGATGAATTTTGGCACTTACGAATTGCTGAGATAATTAAAAGAATAAATGGATGAGAAACAACATCCTGTGACAGAAAGGAGGGCAATCTGGATATTCCGATAATTTTCTCCAGCTTTACATAAATTAAGAATCTTTTGCAATATTAACACAGCACTGTGTAATTCAGGTTTCTCAGTACAGCAGGCAGCTCTCTCATCACCCTTCCTCTCCATTTTACCGGTGTGACAGACACACTCCTTTATCACTAGGTGGTGTGACAGACACATGGCTGCAAGTGTCTCTTCCTCACCTTCTTCCATTCAGACAATGGCTGCCTCCAACCCTGACACTGCAAGTGGTGATTGCAGGGGAAAGTTCATGTCAGCCCAGGCAGGCAGCCAAAGGCTGAGCTCATGTTAACACTCTTCCACCCAGGCGTAAGAAAAGCACACTACAAACACACAGATTGATATCAGCATTTGGTGGGAACAGATCCAAGAGCTGGATGTTAGTGGGTTTTGTGATGCAAAAGAAAAAAAAAAAAGAGATTAAAAAAAAAAAAAGGTTGTACAACCACACATAGTATTCTGGCTCCAGGTTGCTAAACTGGAGAGGGTTCAGAGAAGAGCCACCAAAGTGATTAAAGGATTAAAAACATACTTTACAGAAAACCTCAGGAACTCAATTTTTTGGTTTAATCAAAGAAAATGTTGAGGGATGGCTTGACCATCAGTACCTGCTTGGGGAATGAAACTTCAATAATTATGCCTTTTGTCCTCAGCAAAAGATTTAACAAGATCTGATGGTCAAAAGCAAAGCCAAAATAAGACCAAATTTAAAAATGCTGCATATTGCGAACAGTTCTCTGAACAGGTAAATTGTAACAAAGGGTTAGGTGATTTTTTGCTCCGTAAAATATTACACTACCTGTGTTGGTATGGCCTATCTGTTTCTCCACTCACCCCAAAGTGCCTTAATTTGACTAAAGATATTTATTTCACCAAATATGTATATCAATGTTGCAGACTTCTGTTGGCACAGTAATGATTCCAAGTTAATAAGCCATGCTGAACAGGAGGCTGTGTTTATTTTGACAGAGCATTCAGATAGTAGGATCACACATCTTTTTGGGTTAAGGCTGACTGATATCCTCCATTTTGGAAACAGCTCATACCTGTGTGGATGCACCTGTCCACCCCACCACTGAGCACAAGCCTCTCCTGTCACCCAGAGTTATCTGCCATAGCTGCAAACTGAAAACATGATTTTTCCTGAATAAGAATGTTCTATTTGTGCCATTTTCCCCTTTTATTTACTTGTTATGTTAGAAATTGGAAAAGAAACAGCAAGTAAAATAAACCCAGTCTCCTACCACAGTTTTTACATCAAACAACATTCAGGACACTGCACATGTAGAAGACATTAGACCATATGGATAAGGAAAAAGAGAGAGTTTTGCAGATTCAGAATGTCTGATTAAATATCCTGTCTTGGTTCCTCTATGGGAGCAAGGAAATACCAAGCATTCCAGTTAAGAATTGCTATCACATACAGAGATGTGATAGTGTACTTCTGAAATGTCAAAAAAAAAAAACCCACAGGACAGGAATTATTTGAAGACAAGATCCCTATTGTGGGAAAAAAAAAAAAAAGAAATAGGGAAAGGAAAATTAACACATTCTGTTTACACCTTTAAAGCTGTGTACTCTCGTCTATCAGATCAGTGTCTGTAAGAAATAAGTACCTTTGACTTAATTTCTTTCTGATGAAGAAGCTCAGAAGCTTTTGGAATTGGACAGAAAGCTTCCTACCTTTTCAAGACACTCAAAAGATATTAGTTGGTTGATATGTGTTATCTTAAGCACACTATTCAATACTTGAAGGAAGAGTTTCTCTTTGGCTGACTCCCCCAAATGCAGAAGAAAATGTACATTATTTTATGTAAATAAAGGAGAGAAGGTATTCTAGAAGCCATCTGTACTTTCTTCCACTCTCCTTCCTCCACCCACATGAAAGAATGAGGAAACTGAGAATTAATTACCCAGTCACTTCTCGACCCTAAGAAGGCTCAGCTGAGACTCTAAATGGACTGCTTCCTTCAGACACAAACCAGCAATAATAATGTGACATGACATCATTAAATCACTTCCAGAAAGTCCAACACTTTCTCAAAAGTGATCTTGGAATCACTTAATAGCTTGAGCAATTCTACTTTTTCCCTATTCAGGTGAAGGTGCTAGTCCTCAAGGACAGTTACCTCTAGACCAAGCAACAAATCTGCTGCTTGCCTAGTGAAAAGTGTGATATGAGTTTGTTCCAAATACAAACATCACCTCCAGGCAGAAACCAAACATGGAGAATTGCCAGAAAAACTAATGCATGAGGAAGTTATTAACATGTGAGAACAGGAAGTTATAAATGAAGGCTATATTGCAATCTTTATTTTGGAGGGTGTTACCCAGCTGAAGGAACTATCTAGGAATCTGATCCTTCTTCCATAGGAATTAAAACAGTGCTTACTATTGCCTCCCCTGGTACAAGAGTCAGGCCAAGAAGTATTTTAAATAAGCATTGCAGTTTTTCTTTCCTCAAGGAAATGAATTTTGAAAAGCAGGTATAGTTGAGTTTACAGAGACTGTCTTTCCGAACTCTTTATGGCAAGAAATTCTATGGTTTTCTAAGGAAACAGAATTTGCTGTTATTTAGAAAAAAGTTTTGAAAAGTGCACATTAGAACCTGAAATGAACTGATGCTGAAATTTTCATTTTTCTAATTTATATCCATCCAATTCTGTCCCCACAACAAGACATGTTGTGGGAGCATATGTTCAAGTCCTACCTATTAATAGACACACAAACCCTCAAGAAGTTGTGTCACATAGTTTGAAATGCAATTCTCCAGCCAATTCATTTTAAAATTAGAGGGAAAAAAGACAGATAAATGTAGATAAAGATCATTTCCCACTTATGAAGACCTCATGTGGATCTGGTCAAGGGCATCCAGCCCAGACATTCCAATAGACTGCTGCTGTAAAACAAAATTACTCTTTTTAAAGCGCTTACTTGAAATACCAAATCTAAATGTTCTTAAGATGAAAGAACCTCTTCAGTTAATTTTAGACAAGGCTCTCCTAGTTTGGTTGTGGACTGGAAGCAGAGAAAAGTAAAATGTTTACTCTGAGAACAACAATGCTGGGCACTGAGCCCAAACACAGCTATCTCCCATAGTTCTGTTACCATATAAAATAAGGTTCTTTCTAGAAATATTTCCATCAGTTTGAACTACTGCAAAACGTCCATGCAGCTTATTATCAACTGACACATCAGCACAATCTGCTGTGTTTCTGTACAGTGTGGTATTGCCACTTTATTCAACACCTTCTGGAAGAGTCAGTGGCAAGTTATAAGAGCGTATAATGAAGAAAGCAAGGACCTGGACCTGAGATGTGGGTGAGGCCTTCAGCTTTCAACTCTGAAACCAGGGGTAAAAGCACTAAACTTGATAAACCTCATGATAAATCTTCGTGGAGGATATGCAAAATGAATAGAGAAGTGTGAACACATACGCAAGAGGTCTAGTTCCAGCAATTTTCCACAGATTATGATGACAAAAGATCAATTTTTGAATGAATGATAAAGGCAGAGGTTCATATTACAGAGCAGGTACAAGGGTCTCAGGCTGTCAGAGTGGGAGATGAATAAGAAATACTGAGAAGGAAATGATTCATTCTGCAGATGACAAAACTCTGCCAATAACAGATCTTGGTTGTGTCTTTTGGCCTGTTTTCTTTCTGTGAAACACATAAAATACTACATTCTTGAAAACATGCTTGTTGTAATGACTCAGATGCTGCTTGTAAAATACATTGATCATGAAGACTGCTGTAAAAATGTAAGTCATTCTGGAAAAAGAAGCTACAGACCTTCTATGATGGAGTAACTGCATCAGTGGACAAGGGAAGAGCTACTGGTATCATCTACCTGGACTTCTGTTAGGTCTTTGTTATGGTCCCCCACAACAATATTGCCTCTAAACTGGAGAGATAAGGATGGACTATTAGAAGGATAAGGAATTGGTTGTATGCCTGCGTCCGAATAGTTACAGTCAATGGCTCAATGTCCAAGTGGAAACCAGTAATGAGTGGCATTGCTCAAGGGTCTGTAATGGGAAAAATACTATTTAAGATCTTCATTAATTATGTAGATAGTGAGATCAAGTACACCCTCAACAAGTTTGTAGATGACATCTAGCCGCGTGTTGCAACTGACTCGTTTGAGGGAAGCAATGCCTTCCAGGGGCACCTTGGTGGGCTTGAGGAGTGGGCTTATGTGAACCTCATGAAGTTCAAGAAGGACAGGTTCTAGGTCCTTCACCTGGGTCAAGGCAATCTGGAGGATGAATTGAGTGAGAGCAGCCCCACAGAGAAGGACTTGGGGATACTGATGGATGAAAAGTTGGATATGAGCCAGCAACGTGCGCTTACAGCCTAGAAAGCCAACTGTATCTTGGGTTGCATCAAAAGAAGCGTTGCCAAGAGTTCCAGGGAAGTGGTTCTCTCCCCCTACTCCACTCCATAAGACTCCATCTGGAGTACTGTATCCAGTGCTATGGTCCCCAGTACAAGAAAGTCATGGACATGTTAGAATGAGTCCAGAGGAGGGCCATGAAAATGGTCAGAGGGCTTAAACACTTCTCCTATGAGGAATGGCTGAGTCGGGGCTGTTCAGCCTGGAGAAGAGATGATGTTGAGGAGATGTTATAGCAGCCATGCAGTACTCAAAGGAGGTTTACAAGAGAGCTGGAAAGGAACTTTTTACCAAGGTCTGTAGTGACAGGACAAGGGGAAATGGCTTTAAATCAAGATAATAGATTTAAATTAGATATAAGGCAGAATTTTTTTATTATTAGGGTGATGAGGCACTGGAACAGGTTGTCCAGAGAAGTTATGGATGCCCCATCATTTGCAGTATTCAAGGTCAGGTTGAACAGGGCTTTGAGAAACGGGTCTAGTGAAAGATGTCCCTGCCCATGGCAGAGGGGCTGGACTGGCTGATCTTTAAAAGTCACTTCCAACCCAAACCATTCTATGATTCTATGAGATACGTATATTGGCTCTCTTATAATTAAAAAATAAATACATAATTTTAAAAAAAGAAATCAAAGAAGGAAAGAACACCCAAAATGCTACTCATTATATGGCAGTAATCGAACAACTTAGCTGAACAACATGTTGCAGCTGCAGGGGGGAAAAATGTTTGTTTCTCTTTTTGCTGTTTCTTTGCTTTGATTTCATTCAAATATTTTTTCTACTTTTCTACTTTTCGAAATGTTTTCCTTATTTAGGCTATTACAAAAGCAAAAAAGAAAAATCAAGGGGCAATGGTAAAACATTTAACAAAACAAAGTATTATTGTAAAGGAGAAATAAAATCTTGTTTTATATGAAAAATTGTCCTTTCATTTCCAAATTGCTTGCAAAAAAACTCAACCACAAATGTGAATTTTCCATGTAAACCTATCTGCTATTTTTAACGCCTTTTTGGCTTGAAGGGGCACTTGAATGTTAGGATAGGCCTGGGACTTGGTAATTTTAAATATACCAAATGTGTCCATTAAAAATGAAGCAAAAGTACTCAATTAAGGAAAGAGCACCTGAGTCCAAAAGAGATCAATGTACTTTAATTGCTAATGCACTTTGTTGTCATTTTAAACTACATCTGCATGAAGCCCATCACACAAATCTATGATCCCTTATCAAAGTCAGCAAAAGTTCCTAGCAGCTGGAGGATCAAAGAGTAATAGGCCTTTAGTCTGCAGACAGCATTGGTGCAGTTCTTCAAAGGCAAATAGAGTTCTCTGACCACGACTGCAGAGCACTTTGAGACCCTTGGAGATCACACAAACTGCATTTCAAAGCACACCAAGAAGTGTGAAAGTCAAAATTACTGAGCAGTGCCCTGTCTTGGAAGAGGATTTTTACAGTAACTAGGGACAGATTCTTCATCATCTGCATGAACTCACAGGAAAGCTTGCTTTGTTGTTTCCAGTAAAGGCCACTTGTGAGTCCTGACGAAAACAGCATCAGACCTTAGTAAGCATCTTAGTGCATCATACTGGAAGGTCCATATCTTCTCCTGTTTTCTTGTTGCAGATCATAACATTAGGCAACCCACTCTGCCCAACACAAAGAAGCTGTCTCTTCTTATTAGGGAATTATATCTGGTATAATGAGAGATAGATGCTATTTTGAATATGGCAAAAATACTCTGCCACAAATTCTGAAGCAAAACATAAAGAGAGAGGATTCCTAAGGCAGTAAAAATGCTTTCCTCTTCATCAGTTTTGAAGTGGGGAAAATGCCACCAAGATGCATCCTTGACACAGCAACAGAATTCCTCTGAGAAGAAGTAAAAATTGGCTAGCAGTAATTTGGCTAGATGAGTAGGTAAGAGTTGAAGGTAACTATCTTTCTGAAACTTCTCACTCTCAAAGGGTGTGAAAGCATTCAGGATTGTGTCTTTTAACAGGTTCACATACTAAATAGCTTACAGTGCTTTCCATGATCTTTCCCCTACCAGCATCCTCACTGAAAGATCTCAGAAGTAAATAAGTAAACACACACACACAAAAATTAGTAGATCTACCAATTCTTTATTGTGTGGCGGTGTGGGTGTAACGTATTAGGTCATTTGAGAAAGAAGTAAAATGTCCTTATCTTGGTCTACAGGTGAGGTAAAAGAAGGCGGGGTAGCTTGAAAACCTTACAGTATATCTATAGTACTGCTTGTGCTGAAGGACAGGCTGACATTCCTCAGTTATCCTGACTTCCTTGGGCATCACACTCTGTGCCAAGTGTGGAAGTCAACAGTTATTTTTCCAATGGCAAGCCCTGTTCCTTGAAGCTGCAGACCTGCACTCTACTCACTGAGCTACTGTTTCCTTTTTGCAAACTCTTCCTGATTCGATATGTAGTGGTGTTTTTACATGAAAGTCTTGGCTGTTTATTTGAGAAGTGCTGAAGTGCATGAGGAGGTTGTGTACAAGGAAGAATTAGTGAGTACCAAAACCCAGTCTTTTTGCATACTTGGTTAGCTGTCATGAATTGATGATCCCTCTAGACCCTTCCATACACTCACTTGGATCCCTCCACTGTGTCAGTCCTTTTCATGGCCAGGTGTGATAAACCCCACTTGCTTGCATATGCAACATATTACTAAACTCTGTTCATGGAGGACAAAGAGGAAAATGGTGAGTAAATGGTTGGATGAGTCTGTGGAGTTTGGATAGAAACTGAAGACAGTGAAGAAAAAGTAGAACTTCTTCATTCTTTTAGATCTGAACACTTTTAGCCTGTGAACAGTTTAATCCCTTAAGCTATCATGTCTCACATAGTGCACAGTTCCCTGTTTTCTTTGCTCTTGAAAACTTGCTTAGTATTTGAGACACGTACTTCTAGTACAGCCTAAAGAGAAAGTTTGCAGCTTCCTCCAGGGTTACTGCTTCTTTAGAAATTGTTTCTGGTCTAAGACCAATGTCAGGGCATTTGTGATGAAGTTTCACAAAAACTGTAAAACAGAGACTCCCTTGTATCATCTCAACTCTCCCCTCTCCCTTCATTTCCCCAAATGAAATTATGCATGAGATAATCTGAAAGATGTTCTTTCTCAGTGAGAATTTGGCTGTTCTCACCTCCAGTTGATCAGATTGTGGCTAAGACTATGTGGGCCCTCATCGCTGATTGAAATTTCTGCCTCTTCCTGGAGGAGACTTCCTGCGCTGTGAGGTGGAGCAAAATGAGTCAACACCAGGCACTTGCATGAAACAAGTTATTTCCTGCTACGGTGCTGGAACATAGATGTGCATATATCCAGCAAGGGCAAGAAAGTGTGGTAGAATTGCAGAAATTAGCCTGAAATTTGATTCACTCCTTGAATCTTATTTGCCAGGAACACCTAGCCAGCAAAATATTATAAAAAAATAGCCACAGAAAATAATCTGCTGTATTTTAAATAACAACAATAGGGAAGCTACAGTCTTCATGTGCTTGAAGATTTTTCTGGAAGGTAAATTTTAAGTTCACCCAACTGAGATGATAATGTGGAAAAATAGGTGGAAAAAAGGTGGTTATTTGTTCTGTACAAAGTCCTAATGGCAAAGCTTTAATTTCAGGATGAGGACAGAGGCATATTTAAGAACAAACAAACAAATAACCACAACATTTGTGACATAAAATTGATTGTAGAAAAATCTGTTTCATTAAACAAAAGGTTGTAAGTCAGTAAATAAACATGAGCCATCGCTCATTTCATGATGTATTTTTTACATGAACACTGTCAAAACAGAAGAGAAAACCAAACCACATTTGTATAACTACCATTCCTTGATTTGACTACGTTATGTACCAGTTCTGAACATCCTGAAACAAAAAATATAGAGAAATATTTCTGAAAGAAAGAGTAGGTGTTTGAGCCCTGTTTGTTTTCTTTTTCCTTGGTAACTACACCTTTCAGTTTTTCTCCTACTAACTGATAAAACCAAACAAACCTCGGTGTTGAAGGGCGTAAAACTGATACCAAAGAAAAAAAATCACCAGTTGTAAACAGTCATCACTTCTTTATAAATAAGAGGGGAACTATTCAATGGATAAAAAAAATGCAGCAAGAGAAAAATACGGTGATACCTTAACATATGAAGACAATAATTGGAATGAAATGTAAAAAAGGGATAAAAATAAAATATTGAGATAAATTAATTTTTCTGTGAAGAGAATTGAATGTAAAGGTAACCACAACTCTACCTGCTCCCACTTAGCATTTCAGGGGTGTAAGGAGTGTACAAATCCTACTTAGGAAGACCTTCCTTAGGAAGACTCAGCATGTTGCACATCTGAATGTTGGGTATCTTACTGCATAAGAAGAGCTTTTTGTTGCACTTAGGGACTCAAATGACAGATTCTTACACTGTTCTGCATTTCGGATACTGCAGTTCACCCTAACTTAGATGCAATAAAACAGATTAACACTTTCTGCCTAATTTTAGCATCACAATTCTCTAAAAGATCTTGAATTAAATTATGTTCTGTTTTCTTCATGTGTAACAAGTCAATTTATATCTGAATCAACTTTGTATATTACTAAGGGACAAATTAAAACCACATTTTTAATTCTGGAATTAATAATTGTTTGAGGCATCAAGAAAATGTTTCTACAAACCTTATTTTGATAGAATATTTTAATAGTTTACTGTGCAAGTCACCAAGAAGGCTATTGGATTAGATATAATTATTTCTGTTATACTCTTCAACGTCAACCACCTACTAACTTTGCACCTGTGAAACCTGATAGCAAACAATTTACTGTTTCACCATGAATTGGGTTTCATGTACAGATTTATTCCATTGTATGGTCCTTCTTTCTGTAAGAAAATGTGTTCTAGCACTTTTATAATCCTGTAAGTCCTAGTTCACCCTTCCTATATATTGTATACCCAGTACAAGAGTTATCATTCAACCACATTTCAATGCCACTCATTGTCAATGTCTCTATTGCACAAATCCTAGTTGAGTGGATATTCTTATACGAACTTCTCACTTTTGTATATGGAGTTTTATAGAGCAAAAATATTATTTCCATCTAAGTTAATTTCTAGTATTTTACTTAGTAATATTGTTTGGCTTTAAATACATTTTATTAAAAGCTTTTTTGCAACATTTTCCTGCACTTCGGGATATTTCCCCTAAGTTATCATTTTCTTCCATCTTTATTTGAAGCCTACCATTCTTCACAGCAAGTAAACTGGAAGTTTCTAAGCCAAAAATACAAGATTTGGTCCAGTGCTTTGGTAAATCATAGAAGCATTTTGGTTGGAAGAGACTCTTAAGACCATTGATTCCAGCCATAACCTAACCCTCACAGTAAGCCATGTCCCTAAGAACCTCATCTACGTGTCTTTTAAACACCTCCAGGGATGGCGACTCAACCACTTCCCTGGGCAGCCTGTTCCTATGCTTCACAACCCTTTCCCTGATGAAACTTCTCCAATATTCAATTTGAACCTTCCCTCTTGTCCTGTCACTTGCTACTTAGAAAGAGAGACCCACCCCCTCCATGCTACAACCTCCTTTCAGGCAGTTGTAGACAGCGATAAGGTCTCCCCTCAGCCTCCTTTCCTCCAGGCTGAACAGTCCCAGTTCCCTCAGCTGCTCCTCATCAGACTTGTGCTTGAGGCCCCTCACCAGCTTTAAGCTGGTGAGCAATGAAGAATAACATCTTTAATTTTAGGGAAGGTAAATAATGAATACTAATTGCTCTGAAGAAGCTGAGCAATCCAGCTCTTGACATTTGTCATTAAGGAAGAGACAGAAATACTTTTGCTACACACACTGGTACCTTAGAAAAATAAGTAAAAAGATTCAAAAATGACTACACATATCCATATATATACATATTAAATAAACAGCAAATCTTATTACTTATCGATTTTTAAGCAGATACTAGAATGCTTTGCTTAAATGAGTTGGTAGTCTTCTTTAGGACATGACAAAACTTCAAGGATTCAATTAACTAGTAACTAAAAATGTTCTTCAGGTCATCTGTTACATTAATTGATAGAAAATGACAAAAAAAAATTCAAAATCTATTAAATACACCATATGATTTTTAGATACTAATATCTCTGCAGCCCATTGAGAGTCAAGACGTGTAAGATAATCATCAATTAAAAACTTTATCTATTCCACACACTGAGAAAGGAATATTTTGCATGTTTTGAAGTGCAGTGTCTGAAGCCTGGTTCAAATGAAAGAAGTGAATTATTGTAGCACAAAAGCTTGAGGCTAAGAATTTATGGTACCACTTGGCTGCTATAACCCTATGATCCTCCACTTGACTTATGTGAAGTGGTGGAATGAAATCTCACACGCAATGCTCTCTATAACGTATCTATACAGCTGTCCCATAACTCCAGCCACATGTCCCTGGATCACACTTCCTTTTCTCCCATGTTCACTGTGCTGTCACACACAAGTTTGACAGAACACATTCCCAGGATAAATCATATATTATTAACTCGTCTTTTATTCTTTCTAATTCCACTTGTATATAAATCCTTTTGGTGTGCTTCCAAGGCAGTCCTTATTTTGTGGGACATTTTGTAGTGTTCTGGGACAATATAACATTTTCGATGCTTCATCATAAGTGTTCTGACTAATCATACCTGTCACTACCACTTAGCACATGTCTCTTCAGATTGTCTACCACATGGTTATCAGGTATTCACTGCACACATTTAGGAAGATGACCAACACGAATAGTCCTTTGGAGACCTAAGTTAGAAAAGACATATTTTTTCTCACCATTTCCAAATGACAAGTTTCTTCAGAAGCCTAAAAATACTGCACAAAACTTAACCACCCTGACCTATGCAACCAGTTGCCACAGCTTTTATTCAGACATTGCACACACTCATTTTAAACATCCTCCCTGATTGTATCTCTTGTACACAAAATGTTACAGCACACCAACCAGTGAAAATGGTTTTTACCATGGTTTTTATTAGCTATACATGCTAGTATTGAAATAGTGTGTGGAGGACCAGACTGGTGCTATGTTGATGAGCTAGAGTTGTCAGTGCTGGGCTGTTTTTAAGACAACCTGCTCCTGAGAAGACCTGTTATTTGATGCTTAGACTAAGGCTGAAGCCTGATCTGAAAGTCTGCTTTGTCAGAAGGAATCACTTGTGTTGGTGTTTTCTTGGTTTTGACATGCAGCTTAATTAGGTCTTTAATTCCTAAACCACAAACTCTTCTTAAAGTAGAGAGAAAAAAAAAGAAAAAAAGTTTTATGCCACCTGGAAGAAATTAAAATAAATGTCCTGCCCCACTAATCTTATTTCAAGTCACAATAATAAATATGCTCGGTATTCAACAGCTTTGTTAGCCTTCAGTGGAGTCTTCAGTGAAAATGAACATATTCCAGCAGTGATACTTGACAGTAACAAATTAGCAGACAGTAGAAAAAATCACCAATGCCTGTGATGTATCCCAACAGGTACTATCAAAATGTAGGCATTTCTCCATCTGCTTAGTGGGAGATAATACACATCCTGGGGATTTTGCTGCTACTTATCAAGGTATCAAGGGAGTTTAAAAATTACTGTAGGCAGGTCATAAGTTTGGAGATCAGATTTTAAATGGTGGACAGAAAAAAAGGAAGGAGATACTGAGTTCAGCCAGTACATGCCCAGTACCTGAGGGGCACTGCTCCAGTGCTTTCCCTAAAAGTGAGGAGAACAGAAAAGCCTTACTAGCTTGGACTTGTCCCTGCTGCTGCCCCCAAATAATCTATCCAGGATAGGGACCTGTCTCTGTAAAATACTGGAATAGGTTGCACAGAGAGGTGGTGGATGCCCCATCCCTGGAGACATCCCAGGCCAGGCTGGATGGGACTCTGAGCAACCTGATCTGGGTGAAGATGTCCCTGCTCATTGCAGGGGGTTGGACTGGATGAGCTTTGAAGATTCCTTCCAACCCAAACTATTCTATGATTCCATGATTCTTACACTGACCAGTACTTGCCATTCAAAATAACACATTTCAGGAGCTTTCTGCTAGTTTTGGGCTTTATCATCAGAACATGGAGTTGCAGCAGGACAGGGGTTCCCAGAGGCTGTGGAGCCATCTTGTTCCCTGTGTTTTCCTGCCTCCATGAAGATAAACTACAAGTTTCTTGGATGACCTAGGCTGTGGTGGGTGTTATCGATACACATTTTTCTGCAGTTTTGCATTCTGAGTCTATAGTATCACCCCTATTTACTTGTGCTGCCTGTCTTCCCTCACTAGTTGTCTCACCGGACTCACTGAAGTTTCTGCATTGTACCCCTAATCCCAGTACAAGGGCCTTTCTGGTTCAGGGTGCTCCTGTGACCTTTCTTTTCCTGAGGAAATCAATAGGAACAGACATTCACAGACAAATACATGAATACTGCATAAAGTGATTATTTCGGTTTATGTTTTCACGGGCTTAACAGGTACTAGCAATTGCTACTCTATGGGTGGTTAAAACAAATATGAAATACTTGAAAACAACGAAATATATCTCATCATCAAAATATAAGTATGCTACGAAAATGCAGACAGTCTTTGCCAGTTCAGGAGCTTGATTGCTTTATAACTTAGGTGTCAGCAGCCCATTAATACTTTTACCTCCCACCTCATGCTCATTAATTCCTTTTGTGTAACAATTCATGACCCTCACCATTTCCTCACAGTTTAATGACTTCAGAGAAAACCTTTCATCCCATTGTTAACCCCCTTCTTTAGCTGTTGCCTTTTGCAGAGAAAACACGGTCTGCTAGAGCCGCAGTGCTCATGTCCCCCGCATGCTCTGAGGGAGGATTCCCTCAGACATAATTGTCGCTGTCTACTTTCCCCCTGTGGACAAATCAGTCTCAAACCAGCCAAAGTATAAAGATGCACAGTTGGGCATCCAATTGTGCTCTGAAGTCATTAGCAAGACAAAACATTCTGTGGAATTTGGGCTTTCAGAATCTCCTCGGCAAGGAGGATTCCTAAGAAAACCCTGGCAGTTCCAACTGGGAGAGGAATTCCTTCTGTTAAATAAAAGATAAGGAAAGATTAGTTTAGTGACAACAAACTTGGAGTTAATGCTCTTCAAGTGGGAATGTGCTCCTTCAGTGACTTTTCCTTCAGAGGACTGAATCAAATTATATGGAAAACAAATCCCCTTTTCAAATATTGGCAGTTCATATTAATTAAAGTCCTCTTTAACTGGAAACATCTTTTTAACAGGAGATACCTGTTGCCAACAATATTTTGAATTAGCAGTACTATTATCAGCACTATTAGTATTTTTATGCCAGTGCTGCAAATACAGGGCAAATAGAGGAAAACGGGATGATCTTTTCCCTTGGTTTCAAATTTGCAGGGAAACCTAGGCTTTTAAGATGGAAAGTCAAAGTATCTGTCACATGGTTGGAAGCAACATCCACTGATCAAAAAAATTCTTCTGAAGAAAAAAACCAATCGTATTTGTACACAAAACAAATAGCCAGTTAAAATAAAACCTTGTCATCTGTTTTTTAAATAAGCCAGCTTATTCAAAATTGAAATTTTCCCTTGGATCTCATTTGCCTTTGCTGCATAATTTCATCACTAAATGACTGCTATCAATGGGAAGCAATATTTATACACATGAATCTGGTTAGTTATCAGCACTCATGAATCATTTCATCACTCAGTTATACTGATGGAAATAACTCCAGAAACAGCATGTGTTTACAAAGTTGTTAAAGGAAAATTTTGACATAAAGAAGAGGAAAAACATATGCAAAGATGCTTTTCCTTTTGGTTGTGAATGAGAAGGAAGGGGATTAAATCACACACACACACACAAAATTCATGTCTAGCACTTTAAACAATAAAAAAGACACCCAAATGCTTAATGAAATAATGTTGTGAAAAGGGTGAAAGTTAAATATTCTTAAGGCTACATTTACAACACAAATTGCACTCCACTTGCTGTGGAAGTCATTATTTTGCCTACTTTGAATTTTTTTCTTACTAAGAGTCACAGTGGGAGTAGTGAGCTTGTATTAAAATATGAGCCTTACGTAAGTTCTCAATTGAGAGGCACACATTTTGTAGGGAAAACAAACAAACAAAAACAAAGAAAAAACCCTACTTCCCTCTTACTCCAGGTTAAAAGAATTTTAATAAAGAAGAAATGGAACCTGAAGTAATTTGAAGTCTGGCTCGGCCTGATGTGTCAGAGATCTCTCACAAAAGCAGTTTATAATCTCTGTTTTCTGGGGAACAATGTTGTCATCACAACTACGTTATTTTTTTTACAATATGAAATCCTGAAATATGCCTGGATTGGGGGGATACCTATGTAACACTTTTAGCACTGGTTTAAATTAGCAGTTCATATTCTGTTGATTAGGTTTTCTCTTTTAAGTAATTTATTCGGGGTTTATTGGAATAAAGAGGTCATAGCTTTACCTAGATTGGGTGAATTATATTGACTCACATTTAAAAATGGGAAGCATACTACTGTTATGTCATTCACTGTCAAAAATGGTGGTAAAGATTACGAATATTACTACTACTACTACTACTACTATCTTGAGATATCATTTAACTGAGAAAAGAAATGGTAGAAAAAAATCTATGTCCTTTTCGAAGTTAAAAATGTGTATTAGTTTAAGAAGACTCTCTATTAGTTTCATCCTCTCAGTTCATTTGATATAGTTGATTTTAACTTCTGTATGAAAACAACATTGCTTCTATTTCCTATAAAAATGGTGTTTATTTCAGCATGGTTCAGACACAGAAGTACCCAATGGGGATCCCACTCCAGGCAGGAGACACACTCCTATGCAGCTCCATCGTCATTGCAGCATGTTTCAGCTTTCCTTGACGCAGATGAACCATCACAGTTTTATTGCAGCATTTTTTGCAGCTTAATTTATTACCAGTTTATTTTTTCTGGTCATTTTCCAATATCAGACTGTTAACCACAGTGGATATAGAACTGCTTCATAAGCAAAAAAAAAATCCTTGCACTAGGATGCAAGGCTCCAGAAAGCCCTTGAAGATAATCACAGGTCCTTGAGTTGGTCCAAGACAGTGCTGCTTATGATTCAGAGCTCTTAGAGCTCTCGGGTCCTTGAACTGCAAATACATTCATCCAATCTTAGGTGAATGTGAATAAGATAAACTTAATTTAGATTCTGCCTACCAGAGTAACTTAGGTAGCTTCACCTGGTTTATTGTTGGACAGTTAAACTGTTTTTGATTACGCATTGGTGCATTTTTCTTAATATGAAGAAGGTCTGGCACACTGTTAAGTTCCTGAGATGGAACCTCTGCCTGATTTACTTAATGTTAATCCTTCATTATGTTAATACCAATGCAATTCTAGAACAGTGTAACCAAAAAAAAAAAGACAAAACAAACAAACAAACAAAACCAGAGCCAACCAACCAAAAAAAAAACCCACAAGCCTCAAAGGACAATTTAAAAAAGGGGGATGCATCTGAACTCTCTTCAGTACGAGGTTGATATCTGCAGTTAGTTATCTCACATGGCAGCCCTGTGTTTTAAGAAGCAGAGAAGTTTTCAGTTTGTGATTACATACATATGGTGGCAGAAGAGGCCCTTGGGGTTGTTGCGGAGACCTCACAGGAAGCTCAGAGCTTCAATCCAGGGCATGGGGGAGGAGGAGGGATGCATGCAACTCAAGGCTCAAAGAGATAGGAAACAATTATCATTCAGCTGGCAGAAGGCTAAAGATGTCCCGCAGCAACATTCCCGGGATACCCCAGAGCAAGATTACCAGCGGAAAGAGACAAGGAAAAAGGAAACGCATTGTTTCAGCCAGCCTGAATTTCACATCCTATTACATTAGAGTAACAGGCTACACAGTGCATTTTTTCACTCAATAATCTAGTTGCTGAAAAACTCATTTTAAAAGTAACCAAAACCAGTAGAAAATTCAGCTTAAATTTGGAGTTTAATTTTGGGGGACATAACATCCTCATTATGTGATTGCCTTCTGCAGTTTGGTTAAAGAAATAAGCATCATACAGGTTAAAGATGTGATTTGTAACCTTTCATTCCTAAATAGGTTTTGGAGCTGAGCTGCTGTTTTGCAAAGAAGATGAAGAGTTAACAATTAGCCTCAATAATTTAGACCAAAATATAGGAAGTATCAAAATACTATTTGAACATTGAACTAAGTCTCTTGTAACTAATATCTTCACCCCAAATGACCAAAATTCGGTGTAAAAAAAAAATGAACAAAGTTTTGAGAAATTGATATTTTTATTTTCCACAAAGAAAAATATTTTCAGATATAAAATAATAGTAGTGCAACAGGAGAATTGAAGAATCTATTATTCGCACAGTTCATTGGTATATATACCAGCATGTAAACAGAAAAAATATATATATTTTCAATAAGATGTTATCTATAAATAATGCACAAGTGAAGACAAGCCTTGTAGTGGTGTATATTTCTTGTGGTAGAGAATAAAATTTCTCAGACATATATGCTTCATGTGGAATATGAAGAGAGCCAAACCACCACTTGGATTTCCTGGGATGGCCAACATTTTTTCAATAGTCTGCAGTTTTTTAAGTATCATTGAATTTTTTTACCAGATATTTGCATCTCTCGTTGTTCCTACAGACTGCTTAAACAAAGATTGCATATAACATTATTATTCAATGTTCAACTATAACAATCTTGAGGCTTGAGAGGTAAAATAATTAATCTCCATCTGAGAAAACCTAATGACAGGACCTCTGCAACAGTAACTGTTAGAACTAGATTATTTCCCACTTACAGATCCTTTATTTCTTCCTACCTCAGCTGGTGCAAAGACGAGGACTTTTAGTATTCTCCATTTAATTGTCAGTGGCAGACACTGTAGCCAGGAGAAGACTATGTCAGAAATTTAGGTTGACCAATAAACTGCCAAGACCGTTATTTCATTTCTAACAAAAATTTGTACCAGGTAGTGTAGCAACATAAGAAATGGAATAGGTTTAATAAACTGTAACTTCCCAGGGGTGTTGTTTAAAAAGCATTCACTGGACTAGAGAGCTTTGACTTCTCAATGTTCTGCCTTACACTTGTCTTCCCTTAGCAATGAAGATACCCAATACTATTCAAAGCTTTTGAAAATGTGGCCTTCAGTAAGCGGTTGAGTCTTCTACACTGAGCTAAGGTTTATCGTACAAAGCTAAAAGGTTTAATTTACTACACTGTAACATTAATCAACTTTAAAAATTATAAAGTAGTGTTCCAAGAGGGTAATACTTGTTAGGTTACATGTATCTGCAGATCACTATTTACAGTTCTGTAGAAAAAGCCTGGAAAATAATTATCACAAAACTATGTTAGATTCTTTGTTATGGAAAAATATGTGGTGAATATATTTGTCTTTCACTCCAGTGATGTCAGCCCTATACTAACAGGATGTGAACTCAGTCCCATGAGCCCAATTCCATCCACACAGTTACCAGCATGGTTCTTCAGACAATCTTCAGGACATTTTGATGCAACAGGCTACTTTATTCCAAAGCTCGATTAACTCATAGGGAAGACACACTCTGTTGTTTCTGTAGTGGATACTAAAACTTCTTACTTTTTGTCATCCATCCACTGTGTAATGTCACCACCCCATTTCTATCCTCTATTTCATCCTACTGTCAAATTAACCCAGAGACATTTCTTCCACTGCAATTAACTTTAACACTGGGAACTACTACAGGCTTGCTTTCTTGTTTTCATTGTAAGGGAAACAGGTCTCCAGTTTTGATTTAGAACAGTCAATGCTATTTTTCCGAAGTATAAAGTATATTTATTGCCTCCCTGAGGATGTAAATGCTTATATGATACGATGGGGGAAAAAGTTCTTTATGAGTCACAGAAGTTTGTGAACTTTTTTTAGAGGCATTTACTTCTCTGGAAAATGAAATGCTACTGCAGAATAACTGTGACTATTTACACTTCAGAATTCCAGCATTCCCCATCACCCGAGCTCAAGGGTCATGCTCTCTGAAGTTTGTCAGTCCTCTCAGAAATTCCCACTGTTCACTGGAATTCGTTCAGAGTGCCAGTTAACTGTTAATGAGGTAAATATCTCAGAAAGTGCAACTGAGGACACACAGCAAATATAGATGTCATAAGACTGATGTTAAGTAGCCCTTCCACCTACTTCGTCTTTCACTTAAAGAAGAGAAATTTGTAAATGACAAATTTGCCATTGAGGATGCCTGTTCCAGATCCCTATGTGCATTATGACAGGCTTAACTAAGCAGTATTGGTCTTTCAAGTCCTAGTGCATGAACAAATGTTCAACTTTCGGGAAATACCCTAAATTCTTAAGTTTCACTAAATGTGCTGAAACTGTGTGATTAAGTGGAAAAGTGTGTTTTCTGTCTTGAGTTCCAATTTGAATAATCTCTATAGGTACGGTTACTTCCCCAGAATTTGACAGAAATATCAATCCAAGATATATTTCTCTGCTTTCTCCATCTGATGGCCTCTGTCTTGGAGTATCCATACATAAGTTGAGTGATAGGAAAAGGAGTGATTACTTTAAACTGAAAGAGGGTAGGTTTAGATTAGATATATTGAAGAAATTTTTCACCATGAGGGTGGTGAGGCACTGGAACAGGCAGCCCAGAGAAGCTGTGGATGCTCCATCCCTGAAAGTGTTCAAGGCCAGGCTGGATGGGACTTTGAACAACCTGATCTAGTGGAAGGTGTCCCTGCTCATGGCTGGGCGGTTGAACTAGATGATTTTTAAGGTCCCTTCCAACCCAAGCCATTCTATGATTCTGTGATATGAAAAGGTCAAAAAATAATTTTGAGGTACAACCAGTAGAAAGTGAAATTAATATTTTTCATCTCCAACCCTGGTAACACGGCTTAATAACTGCAGAAAAGGCTAATTCCAGAAGATAAAATGCAAGCATAGCATTCAGGATATCTGCTTTTGCCCAAGCTTTTGTGTGCAATGCTAGGAAAGGCCCACGACCTGACCTTCAGAGATACTCATAAACATCTTTATTTCTTTCGAAATTGTGGGTACTCACAACACATGGAAAGTTAGCTTTGTGCATGCTTTACCTCAATGTTTTTCCACTGGCTAACAATATTTCCTGCCTTTTAAGGATATTGATCAAATTTAGTGTGGTTTGATTTTAGTTATCTTACCTTGCCACTGAAAGAGCTAGAAGCTGGTATGTAACAAACTTCCATTTCCCCTTTTATATCTCACCTCAAAAAAAGGTCCTGGCTTTACAGGGGATGGAAAATATCTTTCAAATGCATAGTTCAGGCGTCCGGCTCGACATTGATTGTTTTGTTTTGTTTTGTTTTTTTAAGTATGAGTTGTGAAGGAAAGAGAGCAACAACAGGCAAGAGAAAAAGCCTGGAAAAGATCATCTCTGTACCAAGAATTTCTGCTTTGTTAGTGACATTCAGAAAAAGACACATTTAGAAGTGAGGGAAAGATTTCCAGTAAAAACAACAAATAATATTCCCCTTTAATGTTTTAGAAATCCATTGACATTTCTCTGTTCATTATGCAGCTACACTGGATAGCTGAGTTACTTCACCACTTCAATACAAATGACAGCAAGATGTCTACTTTTTACATGAACAGACCTGTTTTCAAACTAGTCCATGCTGTGGTAGAATACAAAACAATATACAAGTTAATTATGTTCACAAATTTCTGGCTATTTTACAGTCTATTGAGATAGTTTGATCTAAAGTTAATTACTCTTGAATTTAACTTCCCTGCTGTGATTCATGTATTGATTTATAAATAAATCTACAGAAGATGGAGTGATTTAAGGCTTTGCTATGTTTGGCCTTCAAAGTTGGTCATTTTTGCCAGTGATTTATGTGACATTTTACTTATCAGTCATGTCCTTCCAACTATTCAGTTATTAAAATTGCAGTTATTTATCATGGACTATCTTATATGCATTACATGTTGAAAATTTGTAGCAAAGGAAAATTTAACCAATGGGGTAATCAAAACGCCAACATGCTGAAAACAGGAGCTTGAAAACTGGATTCTGGAATGCACAATGAAGTCTTAAACCTGATTATAAAATCGCAAATCTTTGCAGGATTATGGTTTTAGACACCTGAATAAATGATTATTCTACATGCTAAGCACCTATCAGCTCCCAATGACATGAAGGAAATTGGTTGGAGGCTAAACATTATTTTTAAATCAAGTATCTTATTCATGTGCCTAAAATAAGAGTTAGGGAGTTAGTTGAAAGGATCTATTGTTACTTCCAGGAGTAACATGTACCATAGAAATAACTAGGTAACTTAACGCTTTGTATATCTCATTTAACAGCAGAATCCTTAAGGCTTGGTTGATCTATTAGTTTCTATTTAGTTCAAATTTAACAAGAATAAAAGCTTTTATTATATATAAAAAAAAAGTCAGTTAAAAATTCTATTCTCTCTCAGCACCCATACTTCACAGTTTTTCACACAAATACAAACTAAGTGCATGGCACGAAGATATGGAAACAGAGTACTCAATTTTCCTTACTCAAACTGCAGGACACAGTGAATGTTGTATTATGAAAAAAAAAATTAAAAAATTAATCTAACCCAAGAATATTGACCTTTGTGGAGAGAAAGTAGGAAGCAAAACCACAGGTTGACCACCACAGTTGCAGCAATCTGTCTTTCCTAAACTTAAAAGACCAACTACCTTAAAAGTACCCTGGTAATTTCAGTTTTGCAGTGGAAGGCTGAAATAGGAGCTGAAGCAGTGAGGGAATATCTATAGGACTTTTAGTCCAAAAGTTAACCAGCTCGACAATTTTATTAAAAGATGGGAGTGAAATGTGTTGTTGCATTTCCCATTTTCCTCCTCCTCTCCTTTTTCTTTTTTTCTTTTTCTTCTCCCCTCACCAGATTTCACAAAGTGCCTGGGACACAACACACACTTTTTACAATCCTGATATTGCAAATTGGTTAACTAACAGAAAATGGAAGCAAACGTGAGCTGACCCTGCTTGAGCAGGGGATTTGTAGCAGAGGATCTCAAGAGATCCCTTCCCACCTCAGCAACTCCTTGATTCTGTAAATACAGTCATCCTCCTGCCCTCTGGTAGTGGGAACCACTTACATGCCATGCACACCACATGGGGCAGGACATTCCTCCCTGATAATTCTGAGTAGGCAAGTACAGTCTTACTCCATATCAGACAGCTGAGCTTCTTCCTGTCCACCTTTGACAAGATCTACAGAGACTTCACAAAACTTTATAACATCTGTAAGGTGTGGGAAGAAAGGTTCCCCTCTGCTTAGCCATAGTGCTTAGAATTGCCCTCCAGAAGACTCTCCCTCTTTCCATTTGGTTATATGAGGAAAAAGCTTTGACTTTAGGTACTCTGAGACACAATCAAGTTAATGACCTGATTCAGAGCCTGAAATAGCCTGTTAAATAAGCCCCAAATGAGCAGTGGCCAACCTTTCCTCACCCAGATGCACAGGCAATTTTGTTTGTACACGTTCATTAGCTCCTAATAAAGAACCTCACATACCACTGTAGAGCACCTCTTCTTCTACAGCTCAGCCTACCTAAAGCAAAGCTTGTGTCTCTCTAATGAGAAAGAAACTTTCTCCCAGAGCACCCTGCAGATCAAGAGCTCTGAAGGGATAGAGTGAATATGACAAAATTACAGATCAGCTGATTAATTAGGGAGGATACTGGTAATTGTCCTGACCTGGAAACTGTTATCCTCCACATCTCCACAATTCAGTCCTGCAGTCTTGGGCTTTTAACAAGGTACTGTCATAGGAATAGTACAGCTAAAAGGCAGCAAGGCTTATCTAGTTACCGACAGACTAGGGCAATCATCAGGGAATAGTGTTGTCTCAGGAATATGTTTTCTTGGCTTGTGGCAGTGAGAAGTATACAAATCTTACCTTGTTGTCCACCTTTGAAGTGGAGAAGACAATGCCATCTAAATGTTACTGGGGGAGGGAGAAAGCTCTGACTGCAAAGGTCACATAATGTAACAAAGCTAGATACCTGGTGGACAACAGGATGACCATGAGCCAGCACTGTGCCCTTGTGGCCAGGAAGGCTAATGGCATCCTTGGGTGTATTACAAGGGGGGTGGTCAGTAGATCGAGAGAGGTCCTCCTTCCCCTCTACTCCGCCCTGGTGAGACCCCATCTGGAATATTGTGTCCAGTTCTGGGCCCCTCAGTTCAAGAAGGACAGGGAACTGCTGGAGAGGGTCCAGCGTAGGGCAACAAAGATGATTAAGGGAGTGGAGCATCTCCCTTATGAAGAAAGGCTGAGGGAGCTGGGGCTCTTTAGTTTGGAGAAGAGGAGACTGAGGGGTGACCTTATTCATGTTTATAAATATATAAAGGGTGAGTGCCACGAGGATGGAGTCAGGCTCTTCTCAGTGGCAAACAATGATAGGACAAGGGGCAATGGGATCAAGGTGGAACACAAGAGGTTCCACTTAAATTTGAGAAAGAACTTCTTCTCAGTGAGGGTAACAGAGCACTGGAACAGGCTACCCAGGGAGGTTGTGGAGTCTCCTTCCCTGGAGACATTCAAAGCCCGCCTGGACACATTCCTGTGCGACCTCACCTAGGCGTTCCTGCTCCAGCAGGGGGATTGGACTGGATGATCTTTTGAGGTCCCTTCCAATCCCAAACATACTGTGATACTGTGATACTGTGATACCTCAGAAATTAAGGAGAGAGACAAACCGAACACAGATCACTGTCAAATTCAAATATTGGATTTTCTGAAACCAGTGAGTTACCTCCAAGGAGAATCTTACAAGAAATTTGGAGAGTCAATCAAAGATAGAAAAAAAAAATCTATCAAAATTTGATTTAAAAAGTGACATATTAAGTCTTCCTTAAGATGGAAGAGCAAAGGTCCAGACTTTCTTCATTAATGTGGCCATCCATACTAGATGCAGAACATTCAACAGCATCATGAGAGGATGATAATCCGTGTTGGACCAGTTACTCCTTCTCTAGGTATTTATCCTCCTATGGTGTACGTTCTTACGCATGACACAGATTGTTCTGATTTCACACTGTCTTTTCAACAAAGCAGATTCTTAGCCATTGATTTCTGGGTAGGCATCATAATTAGCCGTGCTTTTTTCAGAGGCATCAGTTGCACATATGGAGCTGGAGTTGTTGGGCATGTAAACAATTTTGAAAAAAATAAAGCATTTACTGAGTGCTAATACAAATTTAGGAATCTGATCTCTCTCTGCTAATTTTAGCCTTCTGACACAGGCTTGAAAAAGGTAGTGCGGACACTGGGATAGCACTGGTCTGTCGGCTTTAACAGAGACAAGATCTCAGGTCTGGAGAATAAATACTTTGATGATTGAATAAAATGAATTAATAAAATGAATGAAATTTTTGAACAGCATCTGATGAATAGAGAAGAAAAAAAGCAAAAGATTGTATAGCAAAGATTGGTTAAATTTAGAGAAAAGATAGTTTCGATGTGCATATAGTATGTCTCTATGCAAATGTCAAATAATGATTTGTAAAAGCTACTTGTATTTAAATGCTTGAATGCACTGAAGCCATGTGGATTTTGGTGCCAGTGAAGAGAGGGAAGAGCAAAAGACAAGCGGAGTCTGGGGAAGGGAGAAAGAGGAGAGACAAGATGCACATTTAGAAGGCTCCTTTCTCAGGAAGATTTCTGAAACCTCTCACATTATGGATAAACCTATATCTGTCTCCTATTAATTAATTCAGTTGTCTATTGAAGAATAGAAAGGGAAGAGGCAGTGTCAGTAGGATGTCTCAAGTGAAAAGGCGAGGTAAGAAGGGAAGGACGCTTTAGGGTGGAGTGAGAAAGGGAAGAGTGGAAGGATTAAAAGATCATCTGTAGGTCTAGTTGATAAGATAGAAAAGATGTGTGGGAAAAGAAAGAATGAGTTAAATGGCAGAAATTTGTTTCCAGAGGCTGTCTGAAAGGTGAAAGAATATCTTGGATAGAAATGAAACAGGTCTGGGAAATTTTGAGAGGTACGAAAAGACAGGAAAGAAAGGTTGATAATTGCTGTGATAAGGATTTTCACACTTCTAAGTCATGTCATGAGTAAGCATGAAGTTTAGGAGAAGGCATAAGAGAAAATATAGATAGGAAAATAGCTCACATTTTGAAACCCAGAACACCGTATCAGCTTGTTGCAGTGACACCCTGATTTCCAATTATGAGAATCACTTTGAGAACATCTCTCAGAGTCCTCAGAACCATTAAGAATTAGCAGATTACTTCATTGCTGTAATTACTTTTAATCATATTTGCTCTGTGGTTATCTGTTGTTAATAGAGCTCTTTGATCTGCTTAACTGCCACCCATGCAATTAAACAGTGGTGGAAAACACATGGATAATACTTTGCTAACTATGCACTATTTGCATAAAGGAAGATGTAAGAGCAAATGGTAATGCTCTATGAGGCTTTGACTTAAAATGTTGTGGTCATATTTTATCGTGTTTATTTTGTTGTTAACTGAACATCAGGCATAACTGCTTGTTACATTGTTAATTGCTTTGCTTTAAGCCAAAAGGTTCTATGATTCTGTGATGAGTATTATGAGTGTTTTTCTATTCTGAACTGTGTCAGCTTGCAGGGGATTTATGTGTGGATCTCTGGTGCCTTGCTTAAAAGTTACGGTTTTGAAGAAATGAGACATCCAAGAACTGTACCCCTTGCCACAAAAAAATAGCCCCCAGGAATCTCTGTCCTATTGGTCTTTAATGTCCTCTTGTGGGTCGTATAGTCCAATTCTATCCCCCGTGCCTGGCAGTGTTGAGTGGTCATCTTCCCAGGATTTTTTGGAGGTAGCAAGTAACTAATTCCCTATTTCTTTTTCAGAAGCTGCCATCTTGACCCTCTGGTCTGGAATTAAACTACTCAAGTATGGTACAATTTCATATCCAAACCCCCTTGTCAACACATGTTCATTATCTAACTGAAATCTGTAAATGAACTTCAGACAAGTTGCAGGTGGATGAAAGAAGCTGAATGTCACAAGAACTTAAAAATATGTCACAGAATCACAGCATGTTAGGGATTGGAAGGGACCTCGAAACAACATCCAGTCCAATCCCCCTGCTGGAGCAGGAACACCCAGATAAGGTTACACAGGAAGGCGTCCAGGCGCGTTTTGGATGTCTCCAGAGTAGGAGACTCCACAACCTCCCTGGGTAGCCTGTTCCGGTGTCTGTCACCCTCACTGAGAAGAATTTTCTTCTCAAATTTAAGTGAAACCTCTTATGTTCCATCTTAAACCCATTGCGCCTTGTCCTACCATTGTTTGTCACCAAGAAGAGCCTGACTCCATCCTTGTGACACTCACCCCTTATAAATTTATAAACATTAATAAGGTCACCCCTCAGTTTCCTCTTCTCCAAACTAAAGAGACCCAGCTCCCTCAGTCTTTCCTCATAAGGGAGGTGCTCCACTCCCTTGATCATCTTGGTTGCCCTATGCTGGACTCTCTCCAGCAGTTCCCTGTCCTTATTGAAATGAGGGGCCCAGAACTGGACACAATATTCCAGGTGTGGCCTCACCAGGGCAGAGTAGAGAGGAAAGAGAACCTCTCTCAACCTACTAACCACCCTCCTTCTAATCCACCCCAGGATGCCATTGGCCCTCTTGGCCACAAGGGCACAGTGCTGGCTCATGGTCATCCTGCTGTCCACCAGGATCCCCAGGTCCCTCTCCCCTACACTGCTCTTTAAGGATCATTCCCCAACTTTTACTGGAACCTGGGGTTGTTCCTACCCGTATGCAATACTCTACATTTGTCCTTGTTATATTTCATTAAATTTTTCCCCGCCCAGTTCTCCAGCCTGTCCAGGTCTCGCTGGATGGCAGCACAGCCTTCTGGCGTGTCAGCCACTCCTCCCAGCTTGGTGTCATCAGCAAACTTGCTGATAGTACACTCTATTCCCTCATCCAAGTCATTGATGAATATATTGAACGGCACTGGCCCCAGCACCGACCGTTGAGGCACTCCACTAGATACAGGCCTCCAACCAGATTCAGCCCCATTGACCACAACTCTCTGGCTTCTTTCCTTCAGCCAGTTCGCAGTCCACCTCACTACCCGATTGTCCAGACCACACTTCCTCAGTTTAGCTGTAAGGATGCTGTGGGAGACTGTGTCAAATGCTTTACTGAAGTCAAGGTAGACCACATCCACTGTCCTGCCATCATCTATCCACCTCGTTATATCTTCATAAAACGATATGAGGTTGGTCAAGCACGACTTCCCCTTGGTGAAGCCATGTTGACTGCCCCTAATGATCCTCTTATCCTTGCTATGTCTTGAGATGGCACCAAGGATAAGTCGTTCCATTACTTTCCCAGGGATGGAGGTGAGGCTGACCGATCTATAATTACCCGGGTCTTCCTTCTTGCCCTTTTTGAAGACTGGGGTGACGTTAGCTTTCCTCTAATCCTCAGACACCTCTCCCATCTCCCAAGACTTGGCAAAAGTCCTTGGGTCAGAGCACATGCTAAGGATTCAGACCAATGATCCATCCAGACCAGTATTCTGCTTCCAAGTTCTGCAGAAATGGAGATGGCTGTGCACACTTGCAAGAATGACATGAAAAACCTGGTTACTGGTGTCATGAAAAATGGTGAGAAGCCAAAGGAGAATAGGAAGGAGTCCGACACATTTCATGCGTACCTGGCTTATGTAGGTCCATCTGAGTATAAAAATTTCTTCCAAGGCTCTGAGCATTATGAAGTAATTTGTGAGTGACGCTGGAGGATCTTGGTATTGAGGTGCAAAACTTGGTGCAAAACAACCAATGCTTGAATATAATCTTCCAGACAAACCAGACCGCTGATCATTTTCTGTTATCTGCAGAACTAACAAAACACATGAGGACACAAAAACAGTTACTAAATACATCAGCTCTAAGTGAAGGTTCCTATAAAACTGTGTGAAAAGTTATTTAGAGTGAGTACGCAGGCCCAGTCACTACTTGCTGCCCTGACCCCAGCATCCACAGTCAAGAGGTTAAGGATTAGAAAGTATGTTACTGTTTATTTCTTTTAGTGCCTGTTTCAGATGTTGTTCATGAATTTGTTAATGCTCTTTTAGAATGTTCTGCCTCCAAAACCTCACATAACAATCAATTCCAGAAGTTTGGTGCCCTTTAAATCTATTTTAGGAAGCATTTCTTTACAGAGAGGGTAGTCAAGCTTTGGAACCGGCTTCCTAGGCTCTCATGGGTTTGTTGTGTAGCCTAGACTAGATTCTGTCAGCGTTACTCACATCAATGTTTAATTTCAAAAGGGAGATTTAATCCAATAAGGCTGTTCTAAAGTGCAAAATATGACATTGTGTGGACCTAGGAGAACTTAATGGGTGTTATTCATTGTCTCTGTGCCACCATGGTGGCTTCTACTGTGTCAGCCATCTGACAATCTGCTTCTTCAATAGTAGAGATTTTCAGGGCTTCCATATGGTATGATGCTGTTTTTCGGCAGCTGTTTTTCAACACAAAGCTGAACTGAATTATTGAAATTGATAGGTTAGCTGAACAGGACCTCTTTGGTTTGCAAAGCAATCAAGTCACTGAATTTTCTATTAACGTATTTCTTCCAAATGACATACCATGAAATATGGTAATCGGGATTCCAACTGAGCTGGTATTTTTGCTAAAATACGATGATTCTCCTATTCTCTAAGATCCTTCTCAAATCACCATACAGGTGCTGTTCTGATCGACCTGAATCACTGAAGACAGCTTGTAGGACAAGGTCTATGAGACCAAACTCTAAAGACAACTGGAAGCAGGCAGTGCAAAGAGCTTACATTTATGCTCATGAGTCTAGTAAGCACGATGAGTTCTGTGTTATATAAATTCCACCATTTATTTTGTCTCCAGGCTGTGGTAAACATTAAGGTGGGTATTTTCCTCACCTTGGCCTGTTCTTCAATGGATAACATAGCATAATTAATTTTACTATAATTAATTTTGGCAGTAAGAGGGTTCAAAATGAATTTAAGCCTTTAGTTAATCCTAATAGGTGCTGCTGAATCCATTTATCACCATCCTTCGTGACTGGCAGCCAGCACAAAACCCAGTAGTAAATGCAAAACTGGCAGCATGCCCACGGGGTTGGCAGGCTCTGAGACACTGAATGAATGAATGAGAACGTGAAGTAAGCAAGAGAACTTTGATTTTACATGCAGGAGCCCACTGCAGCTCCAAAAAAACTCTGTTCTGTCCAAATGTCCCTGCTAACACAACACAATAAGCTGACAAGAGACAGCAAATCCACTTGACTAAAAATAAGACTGAAATCCAACACGATATGCTTGCAACTGCAAGATGAGCATTTTTCCAGCCTAAGCAGAACTCTGCAATTATCCCAGGGACTGGATGGAGGCAGAGGGCAGGAAACCTGGGATGATTGGATTATTCGTTGCAGTCTGGTCTCCTTTTTACATTGTATTTGGTTTATGTTGGCCTCCATTGCACTTTTTATTTGATAACTGCCAGAAGAATTGATTTGAATAGAGGTTGCCATTTACATGGAAAAGAATGGCTGTACCTTGCCTGTATTCACAGGTAGCATGCTGAGAATAGGACAAAGAATCCTTTTTTTTTTTTTTTTCCTTTTCAGAAAAGAAATATTTTTATTTTTTTAAATTGTAGTGAAGAGTTCCAAACAGGAATAAAATCCTATATCCAGACACTGCACACAAAACCATTAAAACAGAGGTGTAAGGCATTCCTTTTCTTGTGTCACACGTGGTGGATAGACAATGCAGATGACTTGCTCAAGATCACACAGAAGGAATATGCGGCAGAGCCTAGAACTAGACCCATATGCATCACATAAATAGGAGCCACATTTAGCAGTCACAGCTGATAAACAGTGAATCTAGGTCTATAGCTTCAGACTTTCAAAAACATCTATATGTTGTATTATACATCTCAGAATCAACCACAAAATAATTGCTGCCTAATCTCAGCCTCCAGATGATCCTGTTTAGACCTTGTAATACACAAGAAAAGCCTGAGGTAGGGGTAGAAGGAGCTGATCCTCATTTAAATCACTTTCCCTATTAACAGGAATGAGTGATTACCCTGGAAAACTCAAGTTGTTCTACTCAGTCACAAAGAAAACATTTCTAAGGACTCTCTGAAGGTCAAAAGAATTAGTATTTTCAGGGTCCTACTAGTGGGAGGAAGTAAGACATAGAACAAATAGCACTAAAGGACGGACTGAAAACTTCTCTTACTTGACAATTACATTGGGATTCAGGAAACATGACAAAAGTAAACAAGAAGTGGTGTTTTTGAGGTAGATTCTCTGTGTGTACACTCAGTCTTTAAACCTAGAAATGATATGATTTGGTTTTCTTTCATAGTGTTAATGATGCACAACCTGTCTCCCTGTCTCAAGAAGCGTGAAGCATCTCACTTGGGTTTTACTTTCTGCTCCACTTCACTTTCTGGCACTGTAACATGCTGAAACTTCTAAAAATAGCCTGATATTTAAAACACATTAAGGTTTACTGGCGTACCATCGGGATTTGAATTACTTTTGAATTAAAACTTCGATGGCAATGGCAGTGGGGATGGTGTCCAGGACATGCTTTTGGCAGCAAAAAATAACCTGCTCTATAGAGGAGGACTGCTAATCTGAGATACTAACATGAGACAATCCATTGGGTTGCTGAGTCAGTTCTCAGAATTTGGAAATGATAGAATCATCAAAATTGCTTCAAACTGAGTACCACATAAGAGAAAATATTACCATTTGAAGTAAATTCTCAGACTGTGTAAAAGATTTAATCATATACAAAAAAAAACATTCCCCATACTACTGGGTAATTTCCCTTGTGATTTCCTACTGACTCTAGTGTGGTGACTCTCCAGCCCTCTAAATAATGAAACAATTTCTGCATCCCAGTAAAGCCTTACTTATAAAGTATAACACAAGAAAACCTCTAATAAAAATGCATCAATAATAATGAATTCTTGGTTTCAGCTTGTTTGACTTCCTGACACCCTAAAAGCCATTGAGTATGCTGCTTTTGTCCATCTCTCCATGCTCTGGAGAGCTTAGCAATTAAGCCAGAAGGATTTATTAGGATTTCCTAGGATGACCCACCAGTATATTTGAGGTGACAGAGTTTCAGATCAGTTCCGCTCCTCTAAAACGCATATGCAATGCACAAACTTCTTATCACAGAGAGGTGACTCAGCCAGAAGTCTGCGTGCTGCTTTCTCTCATTTTTTCACAAAATTGCTTTCGGCACAGATGAGTCACAGAAAGAATAAAATAAAATATAGTGATGCAGATTCTGGTTGCTATTTCTTTTATTCCATCATAGAGCTGAGCTGTCACTTTAGGACTAAACTGAGCAACTCTCTGTCATACAGGAAAAGAACATACTTATCTGGAAGACACAAAGTTATCTGCTATTTTTTACACCTTGACATGGATCTAAGAGTTCAAACGGTAACCTACTTATTAGTATTTCACAGATCATGTACGACATATGAAACTTGGCTACCAGGACACCAGCCAAGGGCTACAGAAATCAACAGGACACACTTTTTTTTGAGCACAATAGGTTTTGGACAAGACACTGAAGGTAAGTGATCCAAAATGAACCTATTTCTTCTTTAGACACTAACATTAGCATCTTCTTTCCAAAATAAGGACCAACATGTTGTGTTTGCGTGTTGGCACCTCCCACCTTGCTTCTCAGGCATCACACCCTGCCTGGGACACTCACAGCTCCTGGGATCAATCTCTCCTTGAGCAAGGTTTGAGAACTCAATGGGACTGCTCTAGTACCCTCAAGGTGTTTTGGTAACTTCCTGACTACCCGTTTGCAATGTAACACTCATTAGCTACAAGACAAGGGGGAAACAATGGCAATTTTTGCTTTTTTTTTTGACCACTACAGAAAACAGTAGCAAAACCCCAGATATGCTCAGTCAGCCTCTGATGCCTTTTACATGCAGAAATTCTGACATTGTAAAAGTCTGGGATCTGGAAAAGAACCATGAACATACCAAAGACTGGAGTCAGAAGGTTTTTCGTCAGTGTGGTAGATCCCCGACATTTGACCACAAATGATATAAAATGTCAGGAGCTTTTCTCTGGCAGAACTTTGTTCTTTCCTCATCCTGACATGGCAAGGAAATCTCAAGACTTCAGGCCAAGGGATACATCTGTGTGGTGAGTGTCACAGCAAATAAAGGACGAAGCCACTGTAAAGGTCATTATTTCATGGAGTAGCTACTAATATACACGCCACAGCCAATTTACTTCTCACAGGGAGTAGCTGAACAGATTAAAGGGGAGAAATGTGCAGGATTGAGGGAAAAACACTTTCTCAGAGATGCATTCACTGTGCCAGGTGCTTGGCTGGCCATGCCATGGGCTCCTTGGGGAGTCGAGGTTCTCGAGGAAACCACAACCCACAGCAGGTCCTCAGGGTCTGCAGTGAGACAGACCCCGCAGCAGCCCCAGATCTCTGCCCCTTCACAGCATTTGGACCACGAAGCCAGTTCTTTCTGGAAGCTTTCAGGCATTAGGCTGGTTCTTCTGGAAGCTTCCCAGCTACCAGGTCAAACTGTCCTTGATGGCAGCTATATTTTCCTACCCTCACTGGGCACAGTTGGTCCCTTAGGTTTTGAGGCAGATGATCCCTCACAGGGACATTCAAGTCCATCTTCTTTACTTTGCTGCTCAGGCCAGTGTCTCACGTCTGTCTCAATGTTTATGTCAGCCAGTATGGCAGCAAGTCAGGCTCCCCAGGGAGATGTGACAGTTCCAAGCCTGGCAATATTAAATAAGAGACCGGGCAACATGCTCATACGCATGGTGTGAACTGTGGGGTTGTCCTGTATGGACAGGAGTTGGACTCCATGATCCTTGTTGGTCCCTTCCAACTCAGTCAATATTGAGTCTCTGTGTCAGCTACAGAGGGGCTGCAGGATTTGGCCTTCAAGTCTCTGATCTCTACTGCAATAGTATGTGTGCATCCTGAGCAGAAGAAACAGAAAATACGAAAAAGGGTACAATTAATAGTTAAGATGTAGAGCTGAAAGAGGACATGGCCCTGTACTCTGGCAAAACTTCTGGGAACATGGGGAGGTCACTTGGTTCTTTGCACCATCATCTGCCCTATGAACAAGGATGACCCCCTTTCTGTATGTTGTTGCCCATTACCTTCAGGCAAAGCTGCTCAGTGATCTGAGGTGATATTCAATAATAACCCTGTGAGTGCTGGAGATGGATGCAGTGCACCAAACTACAACACTGACCTACATGGACATGAATATTTTGGTAACAAAGTGATGTGGTGAAGCAATGTAGGTCCCTTGTGCAACAGCCTTCTACATACTGATTTTTGAAAGGCTTAAGGACCAAAGATTTCTTTTTGCTTGTTTGCTTTATTCTTTTTTACTTTGTTTGTTTGCTGTATTCTTTGGTTGGTTGGTTGGTTGGTTGGTATTTTTTGCTACAATCATTGTTGAGGTAGATGCAAGAGGTGAACTATCAAGTTATTTATGTTCTGATCTGTAAGGCTATCCTTCTGGCAAGATTCTTTAAAATATGTGCTAGTTGCTCAATTTATTTTGTCCAGATTTAACTATTAATTTTATCCTCTCAGCACAGTGTAGCTCTGCATGACATGGAGAGGCACATGCATGCACAGTCTTCCAAATGTATCCCTTATGCCTTAGAAAGCTAAACTTCAGGGAAGAATCAATACCACTGACTACCCAAAGAATTATATGGTACTTCTAGCTGAGTGTGTAAAGCATTGGTGACCAGCCTTGATTTCCAACATGAAGTAAACATTCCCACTGCTGCAGCAACTTCATTCTCCACTTGCTCCATTTGTAGCTACCACCACTCATTACACTGCCTCCTTCAGTGTGTAAAGGCCACAGAGACTGAAACTGGGGTAGGGACATCCTGGAGTGAGAAATTAAAGTTTATGAGATGATGCTTGGTTTGTAAGAAGAGCTGAAATGAGATGATTATTTGCCTTGCTTGCTTTGTTGCTTCAGAGAAATTTTGTGTTTTAGAGGTGTACTAACCACCCACAAGAGACTAGAAAGGAACCTTGTTCTTTCACTCCTTGCCGCACAGTGGTAATCACTGCATTTGTGTTCTAATACTTCTTGAGAGTCTGATTAGTATGTCTTTGCCACAGCAGTTCAGTGTTAATGGACAGACTGGGTTAGACTCAGAAAGGAATTGTCTCCCAAAACAGTGGAACCACTGTTTGTTGGCTACTGGTTTTATGTCCTTTCTCTACAACAGGGTTTGCTTTCAAGGGTCCTTTGGTAGAGATGGAGCCAGTCCTCCGTTGCCTATAGTCTATTTCTTTGCTCTCTATGAATCCAGAAGCTTCAGTCTCTTCTGAGAACAGACAGCCCATTGGAAAAATCTCGGAGTGCTCACAAATCTGCTATTGCCTGTCCATGAGTTGTATAGGCCATTGGAAGTAGATGTGATGCTGACAATCAGATCTGATTTTTACTGCAGTTTATGAGCAGTTGGATCCATAATTTTTGGATCACACATATCTGTAGTGTCAACACAACAAAACGGATGTGATAGAATGATATGAAAAAACAGCAGTGCTCTGTCAAGACCAGCCTAGTTACTGCAGAATAGAAATTAGTTCTCAACAAAGACTTTTGCTTCTGTAATGCCCAGAGGACCTTGTGGCTAAGATAAAGACTAATTTGTTTAATGGTTTTCATGAAACAACAAAGACATGCTCTATCCACACATCAGGAGCTGGACCTCTGGAAATCTTTGCTTAGAAAGAAAAATTAAAGTGGATAAATGTCTTTATGTCACAAGATTTTCCCCCTTCCTCTCTTTTCTCAGGGCAGTCGGCAGCACTTTGCAGCTAGTAAATCTGTTTGGCAGGTAATCTGCCACCCATAGACCAGATGCTACTTTGGCAAGGTTGGCTTTCCTGTTGCCATGGCAAAGCTCGGGCAGGCAAATGACAGGGATGTCATGGCTTGTTGCCAAGGTAATCTGGTGGCACAGGCCTTTGTTAATTGAAAGAGGGAAGCGGGTTGGTGCAGCCTGCTTTTTGCTGCCAATAAAGGCTGAACTTTGAGCAGGGTGCAGGACTAATTAACTGCCTCCACCAGCTGTTGGCTGTAGCACGCCAAATCTGAGAAATGACCAGGGCCATGAGTCCTTAACCCTTCTTGCTGTCATTTGCAGGAGAGGTAGCAGTTAGTGAAACCACTGGAACACTTGCAAAATTTTATTTGAAATGTCTCTAGTGAAAAAAAAAGAAAAACAAAAACCAAACACATGAAGGAAAGTGGTTGTGTTTGTCCTAAAGGTCTGTGAACTTTTTTTTTGGTTGGCTAACGACTGCTCCTGTGAACCATCACAGCTGTTCGGACACAGCAGCACTCAGGCCACATATATACTCTCCAGTTGCCTTGCAGAATAAAAAGGTAATGTGCGCTAAAGGTTTCAAGAGTGACTAGTGACATATTAAAGGGATCTGACTTGGGGGAGAGGAGGTAACATCTCTAATTCTGGACATGTTTACATATAGACATCCAACTGTGCTAGGAAAATCAGAGCAGTTTGAGTTGGAGTGACTACGAAAGGAAGTTTTTTCTCAAAGTGACTGGGAATAAATCAGAGATCCTGGGGTTTCATCAAAAGTTGTATTTTATATCTTCATCTCCTGCTCCAGGGCATGGCCAGGGTTTAGAATAAGCAAAGACATATAGTGTAGGCATGATCAGTAAAACACAGGAACCCCACAGACTTCAGCTGCATTCTCCTCAACCAGTTTTGAATCTATATATCCCATTACGGTGCCCAATCCAACCACCTGCTAACAAAAGTGAGCAAGTGAGCGGGGAAAAAGGATTTTACAGTAGCTTTTCCCATCTGCAAATTGCCTAATTCTGGTGCACAGTCTACAGAGTCACTGCCAGCACCAGAAAAAAGTCAATACATCAGCAATGCCCTCACTAGTTCTGCCATGTCCAGGAGTGTAGGTATTCATTCCAAATATACAACAGTGACAGCAAAGAAACACGAAAAATATTTTTTTGCTCCCAGGAGCTGTTACACTCCTTGTCAGTCCTACTAAGAGTAGTTCTTGTATAAGTATTTTCTCTTATTTTAAACTCTTAATTGCACACGTACACAGTGAGCTTTTTACCTGGTTTTAAGTGGTTTAGAGGCAAAACCCAGAAATATTCATGCAGTCACTGTCTGTTTCTTAGGACACGTAAAACATAGCTGCTTGGGTGCCTAGCTGCAAACCTGGATACCCATTGTGGCAGGATGCAAACCCCCCCTCTCTCCCCCTCCTCCTTCAGTACGGAAGGAGTAGGCACATCTCCCTCTCTCTGCTACTTGAGGCTAACAGCTTCTTTTGTTTGGCCCCAGAACACCCTGGCCAGGGCCATTAGGAGAAGGGAGTGCCGAGGGCCAGTGAGCCGCTGGGTACCTGTGACCAGTGTGGGGGATGTTTGGACGCTTCAGGGGCACCCCACAGCTGGTGTGGGGGTGCAGAGAAGCTTCTGGAATGCCTACAGTCAGGTCTGATCAGCCAGTATAAAAACGGGACTCTCTCGTCGAGACGCCACCCATTGTCGCGGGTCTCTCGGAGCACAAGCAAGATGCTACCGCCGAGAGCCCCTCTCCCCTGGATGGAGACTCCACTTGCCTTGCCGCCATGGGTGTGAGTAAAACTTCTCGCAGGATTGCGAATATATTTATACTTTACATGCACATATGCACGTGTAACTTCCCGTGCTTAATATAAGCACGTGTAAAATTAATCCTCGCATAATCACGAGTGTATTTATCCTTTCCGTGCACATATGCACGTGTAACTTTCCGTGTTTAATACAAGCACGAGTAACTTTCCGTGCACATTTGCACGTGTACTTTCTGTGCTTAATACAAGCATGTGTACTTTCCGTGCACATTTGCACGCGTACTTTAAATTATTTCCTTGCGCAATCGCGAGTGTATTTTCCTCCCGTCCTTCCACATAAGCACGTGTAGTATTCCGTACACATTTGCACATGTAAGTAAATTAACCCTCGCAGGATTGCGAGTGTATTATAAATTTACCCTCAAGGAATCGTGAGCGTACACTTTCTGTACTCACTACGAGTACGTGTATCTCTTTAAGAATAATCCCACACCGTGTTCAGGCAAGTGTGTATTCGTCCTGGACTCAGAGATGGTTCCGGCATTGTTTTGGGTGAAGCCACGTTCATGCACACTGTGGACCTCTCATTGTATTAGTTGCTGCCCCTTAATAATTTTCCTCAACTGATATCCGAACCTGTATTTAAGTCACTTTTGGAGTGCTGAAACCCTGTTTCTCACCGGTTTAGTAAAAGTTGTTTTGGACACTGTTGTCCCTGAAACTAACCTCGGGGTGCCTCCGTGACACTCATAAACACTCTCAGGGCACTTATACACAAACATTTATGAACTGAACTCAAAAGGTTAAATTAAACTCTTTGTAATGCAGCTGGAAACTCACAACTCTGGCCTATGCAATGAAGATAAGACCAAAACTCATTGCGGTGATGCTGACCATGAAAAAGTTTCTATGATGTCTCTCGTGGCACCTGCTGTTTGTGGTTGCTGTGTTGTCATTTCACTGGCTACTGCCAGACATCACTACTGTTGTTTGCCACCCTGTTTGTTTTGCCATCACTCATGTCAATGAGTCCTGCAACAACCCAGTCCTTTCACAAACAGTCAGTGGCACACAGGATCTTACACCCTCCTCACAGAAGGGCCCTCCTCTTGGCCAAACCCATCCAGCATCCTTTGTCTTTTGCTGTCTGTAGTCTTTACGCAACACAGGTTGCAATATGTTTCAGTTTCCAGCACCCTGAATATAATTCTTTTCACTATTCATTTTCAGGTGAACTTACTTATCCCACTGATGGAAGTAAAGCCACCCAAACTGTTCCTTAAGTAACAGGCAAATGATGCTTGGCTCATCCAATTCATTCCTTTTGGTAAGTGAAAGGAAGGGGTCTTTGTCTCTGGAAATCTGATTTGCCTTTCCTATCGGTCAGTAACAACTATCAAGGAGTTCTCTCATTGAAGGTTTCAGCCATGGGTCTTAGAGCTGTAATGGATAAAATCTTTAAATTAACAGCATCTTTAGTCAGGAGTTAGATTTGCCAATATGTTTCTACATGGAGAGAGATGGAGAGAGAGAAAAAGAGTAACAGCCATAGTATTCTGTTGTTTGAAATAAGTCTGTTGCTTAAAAGGCTCTGGGCAGTGTAATTTTTACTTTTATAGGCATGGGTTGGATGTGTTTGACTTTTCAAATCCCCTATTCAGAGACCCAAAGGGGTCTGTTTATAAAATCTGCATCTCAGGCTCCTTCCTATGTGAAGTTCAGAGAGTGGTTTCTACTGTTATGTATAAATTTGTCCCTGATGCTTTATCCTTGGAAGAATCTCCTTCTAATTCAAACACTTCCTTTCACAGACAAAAAGGGTGTCTTAGGCAGACTGTTTCCTATACACACACCCACACACACATACTTACAGATATATATATGTGTGTATATACATAGAGAGAGCGAGACATGCTCTGGCTGCTGTGGAAGCCTTTGTGCAATGTCTGAAACATTAACTGCTTAAGCAACAGAGGAAAATCAGTGCTTCTTTTGATCAGTTCATTTCTCCTGCCAAGTTTCTGCCTCTGTCCTTTCATACCTCGGGCTGCCTGCAACAGTTGTCGGGTCTCACAGGCAGAAACTGAGATGACTCCTACCTCCTGTGCCCACCAGATGCAGGACTGTAATTCATGCATTTGCACTGCAGCAGCACAACCTCTCTTCTGCTTGTTTGCTATTTAAACTGTTGGAGGTAAAACAAATAAATAGATCAAGGACTGTATTGAGGTTGGGAAGTGTGTCATCTAATGGTACTCTGTTTTTATAAAACTCCTAGTCAGTGGTGGAAACTCATGTATGGCATCTCCCCCAGCTGATCTGAAATGTGCCAAACACATGCCCCCCACACCCATTCTGTACCCTTGCTTATCGGTTTTGGACAATGACAAGAGTCCACTGACAATAACTACCTCCAAAGAACGCATTTAAGTTTATCGCACTTATTTAAGCTTTTGATATGTTATAACAAGGCTCAGAAATACACATTTTTACCAGCTTTGTTTGTGAGTGAAACTTTTTTTCCAGTTTTATACCATAGCAATAAAAATAGCAGAGCTCAGAGAGTTTCCACTAGCATTGTGATATTGGAATAACCACTTTGTTCTAGTGCAGGAATTAAGTCCCCATTGCCCATTTCTTCTCTTTACTAAAACAGGTTGAGGTCTTTAGACCTCCTGACTATCTTGTTATCAATCACTGGAAGAAAAAAGTGAAAAAAATCTCAGTCCTCCAAAACTTATAAGTACTTGAAAGAATACGAAGAACACATGAAGAATTACAGCATGGGGAACAATCATGACATGTTATGACTATAAACCACAGGGTAGATGGGGCTGCACTATCAAGCATAATTACCTTTTATCAGGAGTAAATGTAAGAGGCAGGGTTCTTGTGCTAGAAAATGTTTAATTTACCAGAGAGATACAGGATATACAGAAGTCAATGTGCAATGTCATGCTGAGGTAACTCATGGCCTATGTTGTTGTTGCTCACATTCGTGATAAAGACATGATTAGGCCATTTCCATTTGTACACTAGATACAGCACTTAAGGGCATGGACTTAATATGGGACTATGAGCAACAAAAATCAAGGAGTAGATTAGGACTTTCACTGTCTCTGTCTGTTGCATGTGTGCCCTAAAATAGAACAGGTTCTCTGCAGCTGCTTAGTTCTTGGATCAGTGCTCTTGGTGACATAATGATTAGAAACCAAGTTCAAGTCTTCATCAATGTGTCGCACATTGCTGCTTGTAGCGTAGGCAAGGACTTCCTTTCCCACAACTATATTTACATGTGGAAAGCATCCTTGCAAGGGTTATAAGGCACATATAACCTACGCTGACCAGAATTTGGCCCCCAGATGCAAGCAATATTGCTAAGAAGGTCACGCATGCACTGCAGACGTTAGGAGCCCATCAGAGGCCTGTGCAGTATTTGTGGGCAGTTAGTTAAAATTGTGTATTTAGTCACATTAGCACTTCCCTCTGTGTGTAAGTGTGATATCTGCAGGAGGGGAAGTGTTAGTCTGTTAGCAGCAATTGCACATGTATATAGATCTTATCAAGTGTCTTCACTTTTCCTTTCGGTCTTCTGCTGAAAGCTTTCAAACCTTTTATCCCTCCAAGCCTGAACCACAGCATATATTTCATTCACACAAAACAAGGTCTTTTTAAACAAGTCTTCTATCTGTGATCCATAAAACACTTTGTTTATGTGCAAAAATAAAAGCAATTAAACCACATTACCAGAAATGCAAAAATCTTGTCATAGTCATAATACCACAACTTCTCTTTATTTTCCTGGAAATTGATATTAATTCAAAGAAGTCAAAGAAGATAAAAAGTTTGGGTTTGGTTTTTTTTTTTTAATTAAAACTTTTCTGCTTTCAGTGTCGGATATCACTGATGAGATATTGCTCAATATTTCAATAGCTCTGTTCTGTATTTGGCTCTTGATACATATCAGTAGAAGAACTGGAGTGGGTGAAAAACTGTTGCTGATGACACATAAGAATCAGAAGTTAATGACAGAGGAATTTTATAAAGAGCAACTGTCTGTGATAACATTTTCGTGGATTTCAAGCCTGACCATGGGCCCTTTGAAATGTAATTGAACACAGGAGATTCCATTGAAAGTTGTTGTGATAACAAATCATTAATCAGTTTTGCTCTAAATCAGATATATTGGTCATAACACAGAAATGAGAGGAGCATTTCCTGGTTTTGACCTCCAGTATCACTATTGCACAGCTCTGGGCTTTAGAGTTGTGTTAAAACTCATTATTACAGGAAGGAATCATTTACAGAAGTTTCCTTAAAATGGACATTTTTGTAAACATTTTTAAACAAGCAGAGTAATTAAATATAAAACACTGAACGAAAAAGGATTCTTAAGAGTCACTACATTTTATCAATGAATACTTAGATACCGTTTGACACCTTGTGTTTCATTTTTGAACTACTGTCTTTTTTTTTCTTTATTTTAAATTTAGTATTGGTTATAGATGAAAGCAGTAAACTGCTATTCTCTGGAAACCTGAGTATAACTGACCTGATGTTGTACAAAAAGTCAGGTAACACAGAGTGAAAACATTCTTGGAACTGATCCATAAGAAGTAGTGCTTGTTCTCCTATTGAACATGTTTTTGGTTTTTACTATTGTGGTTTCACTGCTTTACAAACTAATTGGTTTCAGACCTGCTTAGAACAGGAAAACCTAACACACTCAGGTTAGCTGTTTCCTCCACTCAGTGTGGTTAAAATACAAGTGTACAGAAGCTGCAGGACTGAAAATAAGTGAGCTGATTAACATAACAAGCCACTTAACATTTATCAGTGCTTAACATTTTTTGCTACCTGCAATACAAGGAATTAGGAAAAAAAAATCATAGTATGGTGTAAATAATAACTCAGTAAAACAGAAAGCATTCTCAGGATTACCTAACTCATCTACATATTTTGACTCCATGATACAGCTCATTGAAAATCAAAACAAAATATACTGCCAGAGGCTGTTATAGGTGGCTAGAAATTTAGGGGAAAGAATTGGCTGAAATTTTGTTAATGGAGTAGGCTGAAAATGTGTCAGAAATTCCATTCCCTCGTATGATCATGCTGACAATGGAACTGGTGCTGGGAAGAAATGTCTCCTTAGTTCCTACCTCAAACCTCAACAATTCACTGTCATTCACGGAAGAAAACTCAAGTAAATTATTTCTTACAGATCAAAATTCTCTTCCCCGCCCCCACAAGCCTTACTATTTTTAGACTGAAGAAAATGTCTTTTGTGAGAAACAGTTGTTTGGATTATAAAAGAAGAAGCTTTTAGGACTCACTGTGGAAAAAAGTATCTTTTAAAGAAAAATATTACATTTGAAAAAGGGTGAGGGGAGGGAAATAGTTGATACAAATTATCCGATAATTTCCTGTAAGTTTTCAACAGGAAAGTACACATGAAATTTTACCGTCATCAAACAGCATAATATTGTTCTACTTCAGTACATAACTCACCAAAGCATAACCAAATACGCTACTGCATGGCATGTCATGAAGATAAGCTGGTTTTGGTATTTAAAGCCTAGACTGAGAAGAGCTTACAAGAATCTGGTTTTATTTAAAACAACACTTTACATGATCTGGAAGAACACTTTTTACCACAGCCACTGACATCCGTATATTAGGGATTATGAGCACCCAGCAAGGACTAAATATATGTCTATTTTTGTGAGACATTGTATTATTGATAAAAAGACTTTAGAACGTTTTTACAATGGTCTCCTTATTTGGACTTCAGGGTGTAGGAGAAGCAGAGGTTTGGTTGGCTGAGTAATTCTAATACTTCATCTGCTCAAGTCATTTATAGTACTTATATTTCACTTTCACTCTTCAGTCACTAGCAAAGAATATCTACTGCTTAAAACAGGATGATCTCCTGGGGACAAGCAGCATTAGCACAGACCTACCATTCCACCAGGGTGTGATCTTTGCTTATTTTAACTCTGTGAGACAAAGTTCGACTTTTTGTGAGACTGGGTTAGTCAGTAATCCCTGTCCACAAAAATTAGCTGGAGTAAAGGAAAGTGTTAAAAAGAAACAATGGTGTTGAGACAGGTAATGCTTTATCTTCTTCTGAGATGAAGGTTTCAGTTTACCTTTGTGACCATCAGCACTTGGATAAACAAAATATCATGCTGCTTCTGAAAGCAACAAAAGAAAAAACATAAATCCCTTTCAATTTCCTCTCTGCTCCCTCCCACAAAAATTATTACCAAAAAAAAAAAAAAAAAATCCCTGTTTCAAAGGGTTCTTACAAGGAAAACTCTACCTGTTTTTTCAGGCTTTGTTTCAGAGAGGATGGCTATTTTTTACATGACCTCTTTCATTATCTTTTTCACAGAACAGAATCATAGAATCATCTAAGTTGGATCTTTAATATCATCAAGTCCAACTGTTAACCTGACACTTTCCTCCTCTCTTCATTCCCAGCACTCTTATTCCAATTGTAGGACTTAAAATTACCCTCAGAGTGGGCACAGCGTACCCAGTACTTCACGTTCTCTGCTGAGCATCACAATATTGCACACTCTTTTTACATCTCCTTACACACAAGAAGGGCGTATCACTAAATAGCTTTTCTGTTTTCATTCCTTATGACACTGGAAACAATTCCAGAAGGTTTTAATTGCAGCATAGGCAGTGTTCAACTCGATAAATATGGATGTGCAGCACAAAGGTGTCCTGACGTATTCTATTTCTGCCCTCAGTTCCCAGCAATTAAGTACGATTCAGTTGATTCCTACAACTTTGTTTCGACATCGTAAAATTACTTGGACTTTTTGCTATGGTACACATGTACAACTGGGGATCATGTCAGCACTGCATGTGGCAATAATTTCACTCTTTGGTTGGTCAAATTGATTAGATAAACGGCATGGAAGTTGTGTAAAAGCATTAATACGCACAGAATCAGGAGGAGGATGTCTCCGTGTGGCATATACCCTATATCTATGCAGATCTTTCTGTCTCAGGCTTTTATCATATCATAAGAAATCATGTAGGACTTTTCTTTTTTCCAATAAATGCCTGCAGTCTTTAGAATTTCCCTACAGACGTGGATCTCTGGGCATTTTTACCCTCGTTGTTCTAAAGGGATCTTCCAAAGTTTGCGGCTGAGCATATTAGGGTCTGTAAGGGTGTGCTGTGGAGAGTCACATTGCAAATGTGGCATTGTAGGAACAGTGTCTGCTGATCCTGGTGCGGGCAAGTTGTGTGTAACAAATGAGGGAGGCAGGACAAGGCTGCTGCAGCAAGAAAAAATATTTCAGACTCCCTAAAATCAGTTTAGATCTTACGAGGTTTGGATGGCCATGTGCACGAAAGCTAACTGGGAACAAATTGAGGATTGTGTATGTATCAGAAACAAAGTAGATTCTTGCTCTGGTAGGTCCAGAACCATGTAAACCTCAGTCTGACACACTCAGGAACTTCAACCACTCATGTAATAGACAGATATATCAAAAACTCACCAGACTGCAAAACTTGTAGATATGGAAAAACTTAAATAATGTCCCCGACAGGCTTATGGTGACTACATGAGAGTTTGGGTATATGTCTTTTGTTAGAAATATTGATCATTTTGGCATTTTTAACTAGTTAACAAGTGAATTCAGAACAGTACATCCCCTACGTCTCAGAATAAACTGGGTAATAATGTACAAATTTCATGCAGTGTAGATGAATTAATTTGTTTGCAAAGGCACATGTCTCAAGCAGAAAACAAGTTTCCATTTCTTCCAGGTCACATTTTACAGAAAGGAAACCAAACCTCTGACTCAACGAGAAAAGAAAGGAAAAAGAGTATCAATTGCGACAAATTTGAATTTCTCAGCTCTTGAAAATGTGTTTAATCTTGTACTAGTATTCTTACATGGCAGTGCAACCAACAGTTACCTTTCAAAATGTCAATTATCAATCTTCCTGGTTACCATATTCAAAAAATGGTGACTTAAATTAGGTTTTGAGATCTATACACATAAGAATGGAAATAGCTGGTGGTATTTTGAAAATACCCTTATAGCCCTCTTTTTAGGACTTTTCTCCAGTCTTTGGAAATAACTGAAACCCTTCTGTATTATTTTATCACCTTAGAACAGGTGACTTTAATCCCAGAAAATCTTCAGCCTGGAAAGGAAACAACTCTTCCTTCCTCACTTCTGGCTACAAAGTCCCCTGTTTTCCCAAACTGTGATTTGTCAGAGACAGAGATGTCCTCACCACCCTATTTCCCCATGACAGAACAGAGAAGTTACTCATCTGCTCTTTGGGTGGAAGAAAAGGTTAGAAAAACACACAGAGCTATTGACTCACCCACAAAAAGGCAGAGCCGTGCGTGCATGTGCAGTGAAAAACCACTGCACACTTCTACCTGGGTGCGGAAAGAAAAGGTTTGCTTGTGGTGAGTAAATGATGCTTCAGGCTGCCTTATTTGTGTGACAACTGTTCATACCCAGAAAAGAGGAAAATTCCTTTAATCTTCTCACACAAGTGCATCATCTAAGAAAGGAAAGGCTCTTTTTACCTCCAGCATAATTCGGACTGTACCTCATTCTTTCCACTCTTCTTCCAACAAATTCAAAAGCTCAGAAAGTTGCAAATGTATTTAGAAATGAAAAGCTTGATATCATTGGAAATTCCTGAACTCACCATTGTGGTAGTAAATAATTTGAGAAAGCAAAATGTTTAATGTAGCGGAAATACCATTAATGGAGGACTGCTTTTAAACAAAAATGCAAAGTTATCACTGGAAATATTTATTTCATCTCAAACTTTGCATTGAAAATGCTCTAGATTGATGTCAGTTCACACATAGACTTTGGGTCTGGTCAGCCATTCTCAACTTGCAGCCTCAGAGGTCTCCTGGACTTTTTGTCAACTAGGCTGTGGTGGACATCTTCTCGGGAGGCTTAAATTTATTACATAGACATTTGCACCTCCCCTTGAAAATATTCAGGGAATTACAAAATGAAGACAGTTTGAAAAGCACTGATTTAGACAGTTATGAAAAAGCCCAGCAGAGGCTTGGACACCATGGTTATGTTCTATTATCCTCAAGAAAACCCTTCCTGTCAGGAGGACTGAACTGGAGCCAGTAAATGACTGTTCACAGCCAATGGGAGAAAAAAAAAAGAAAAAGAAGTGCTGTTGGTTAGTTGGCAGACTCAAAACAGCTTTACTGGGGCTGAGTATCTTTGCATGAATGTTGCTTTAGCCAAGGAGCAGCTCCCAGTCCTTGTTATACAATTCAATGAGGCATAATTCCCTTAATACAAAGCGCAGAAAAACAAAACACATCAATGAATCAGAAAAGAATCTGACTGAGAACAATGATCTCTGCGATCTGGAATTTATATTAAAAGTCCAGTTGTAACTAATGTTTACAAATGCAGGTTGGTAAAACAGCACACACGAACCCTCCACTTTCATTTCGCATCTCTTGCAGTCCTAACTTCCTAGATGAGAGAGGAAATGTTTGCATTAATGAGCACATAAACTTGAGGGCCCGTAGTCCTGGATTATTTTCCTAGCTCTGGCACTGATTTGCTCTTGTCCAATCCTTACTTATATTAAAACCACGTTTACTGAACTGGTTCAAGAGTGCTTAAGGCTACAGTGATTTAAGCACAACTTAACTGGATGGAGTGAGACATTACTAAAGCAGTGCTGTCTGCCTACTACCAATAATGCTCTTTTACAGTAAATCACAGTAGCAATAACCTTTAAAACCAAAACTTGTGTAGCTGACTCACCAAAAGCTATGCACATTTGAGAAAAGGCTTATGGATGTGAGTCTTAGCCTGTGTGACCCACCTCTCTACCCTATTTTCTCATGTACTGAGTCTCAAACTTAACACTTGAAAAGTGTGTTTTTCTCACTTCAATTAGTTTTTCATGTTTCCCGAGGAAGATAAGTTGATAAGTGCAGAGGGCTTTTAAAAGTCAAAGTAATCACTGTGCCTGTAAGAAAAAAAGTCTCCTTTAATTTGATCTGAAGAGCTTTACTTCCATAAAAACATCCAACCAACAAACACAGGGATATTATGAACAAGATTTTTAAAAAACTGTTGTTGCTTACTTCATCTTCATCTGTACCATGAAAAATACAGGCCATATTCTTTATTAATGTATCATAGTGTTTGAGTATTCAGCTTCTGATAATTTTGTCCCATTGGAAAAAAGTGTCAATTAAAAAAAAAAATCAGAGTAGTCCAGGTAGTATATTTATCTTGACAAGACTAAATGATACCAGACACGCAGGTGGCTTAAAATGAGGGGTTTTAGAAATTATTTAGCTATAGGAATGGATTAGATGTCTCTGAGTGAAGTTCTTAGTTAGACTGGAGAGCTAATCCAAAGCTATAAGGGACTAGCTAAGAAGAAATGAACTAACAGTTTATTTAATATATTTAGTTAGTAACCTTGTTGCAAAACATTTGGACTGTATTAATGAAATTTGCTAGTGGCACAAATCTGGAATTGCATCAACCATGTAGTGAAAGATGAGAATATCATAAGTTCATTTGGATATCAAATATCAGTAAAAATATTTTTTGCCATGAACTGTGTGCCCTTCAGTTGAATATGGTGCAGAAAGAGAGATCTGAATGCATCAATCAGTTTCAGGGGGCTCTCAGACAACACTGCGATTTGGCCAAGTAAAAGGGAATTTAAAAATATGTTAGGCGAGATCCTGCAAGTATAGTTCCTGTAGTTAATGTGTTCAGTCACCATCACCTCTGCTCATTCAAGTTGGAAACAGGTAAAGGATGCTACTGAGACAGGGACAACTGCCCTATTCCTACCCAAATTTCCTAGATAGACCTATATAGAGTGAAAAGATATGTATGCACTGAACATAATGTTTTGCAACTCTTCAGACTTGCTGCACATGTGCACGGCACATGTTTAATACCCGAGTAGTCAGTCTGACACCCCCAGAGATACAATGTCCAGAGATAATATTTCTGGGAAGTGTTGGACCAAGTAGATACACTATTGAGTTCAGCGTGTCCTGTAGAAAGACTTAAGGTTTTTAGATCCAGCCTGATTAGTGTTGATACACGGCAGGCTTAAGTGAGACAGAAATCCTGGACTCATGTATAAATCCACAGGTTTCTTACAGAAATATAGGGCATGCTCATGGAAACCAACAGTGAGGGGAAGAGACAGTTTCACTTGTAAGAGGAGCCTGAAAGTGTTGGCTTGGTTAATATGTTAAAATTAATACTGAGAAGGGATGCAATTGCTGATTCTTAATGCATCAGTGTGTATTTCATAGAGAAAATTGATTATTAAAGTTATAGAAACATGTCAGCACAGGGCTGAATGAATGAAAAGTGACCATGCACAACTCAAGGGTGGAAACTGGTTACAAATTTCTAATTGCTAGAGGATGGAGTTTTCTGGAATGATGGGAATAGAAGGACTGAGAAAAACACTTCTTGTTTTGATAGTGGTGCTTGATCTATTTGGAAACAAGACTACATGCCCAAGGATGTCTGTGACAGTCAGATCAATACAATCAAGATCCTGAAGTCACATAGAGTGAAAGGTAAAGAGGAATTTGGATGTGGTGGGGTTCATATCCAGACCATGAAGAAACACTAGCACATGCATCAGTTCAGACACAGCTTCAAGGGTTTCAGCCACTTCCACAGTGGAATTCTTTTCGTCTTCTACTCAGAACCACAACATCTTTTCTATACAGCTTTTCAAGCTTCTGAAGTCAGTTAGTCAAAGGGATATGTCAATTCAAATCAGCAACAGGCTGTGTGTCTTATAGCTGAGCTCAAGCCATCACTCTGCAGATATCTGACTGATTTCTAGTATGAATCTGAGTTTACTTTTAGTTTTGTGTTGTTTTGCTGGGTTTTTTTAAATTTTTTAAATACTTTTCAACCAGACTTGCAGGTAAAGACATTTAAAATCAGGATTGTATGATTTCCACCTTTTCATCTAACAATCTGGTAGATATATCAGTCTAGCAAAAACCTGAAGGCAGAGCTAACACAGAGATTAAATGGTAAGAAACATTCAGGATGCCTTGCCTGCTGTAAAGAAACACAAGATGTGATCTATCTACTAAACTGTTCCTAAACTTCCTCCCGTACACAGTATTTCTTTTTATTTCACTGAGGGTTGTATTTCTCTAACTATCTCAGGGGCTGTGCAGTTTAGAAATACTTCATCTCCAAGTACAAAGGTAAAAACTGTCCTACATCACTCCTCTGCTGTTTTTGTTTCCAGAGGATTTTTTCCTGTCTTTTATAAAAAATGACCTAGCAATGTACACATCAGTATGGAAGCGTGCTGTTACACAGAAAATTGATTTTAGAGAGTGCTGACAAATCAACAGAAAAATGTATTATTTTCTTCAATGTTGTTGAGTCCAAACTAGAATGTTTCCCCTGGCTTAAACCTGACAACACTGTCTCCCGTTACTTTAGATTTACTCCTGTCCCTAGTTTTACAAAATACAGAGTGCAATTCCCTATTGACAAATGATTACCAAAATGCCCATCAATAATGTTACAACCCATTTTTATGTCATCCTCTGATGAAGGACTCTACTCTTTAGACATTGTTTGGACCCTTTCCCCACATAATAAAAATAAAAGAATGGGGTCAGTATCATGGAAAATGTCAAGCTAGCTCTTCACCTGTTGCTTCATAGCCAGATCTGAGAATAGGACTGCAGAACTATTCTCTGCATTTTCTTTGCCACTTCATTCCACAGAAGTCCTTCTTGTTCTCTTTGGCACTTCTTAAAAGTGGTCACTGAAATACTCAAACTTCTGAAAATAAATAGATTGTGTACAGCCTGAAGGTAAATTTTATCCCAGGTGAACTTACAAACAGGTCTTGGCAGGCTATGGAAGAGGACTGTGTGAATGACCCCATCATTGAAGTTTAGGAGCTATCAGATGGATCAGCAGCAAGCCTGCTGGAAGACATGCCCAAGTTAAAATAAGTGGCACCCCCCACTCGCCAATTTATAGTGCAGAGGGATTATACTCTCTTCTCATGTTTTGTTGCTGTCTCACTTATTTTGCTGATGCCAGGGTACTTCTCCAAGCATGGGGGCTCTCTGGTAGACAGCAAAGAGACACAGATTTAGTGTTTTACAAATTTGAGGACCTGGAATAACAAAAGTTTGATCCTTAATGAAGCGGGAACTTTCGTTTTCTCAGAAGAACTGACACCTGATTTCCATTCACCTTCTCTCAGCATGGAAGATTAAGATTTATATTATAGTTTGGCTCTATAACTAGAATGATGCGGTTAACTCGATATGATTTCAAACATGTACTCTTTAACCAGTGCTGAGGATTCAAGGCACTCTTGACTATGTACTATTTTAATGTCATGGGCTAACTACTTAATAGAGCCTTCCAAATTTCAAACTTCAGCCTTGCCTGTTCTAAACACTACTTATGCACATACTTAAATTCCATAAATATGAGTGTGTGACAGTGTTTTTATTAATCAAAGCCAAAATTCACTTAATTTCTGAGCCTAGAAATTTTGTGTATTTACATTTGCTACTGAATGTTTCCATAATGAGCTATAACTATCTTTTGTTAACAAGTGTTGATATTGCTATGACTGCTCCATAATGACTTGACCATATTTCCATAATACCTGTTTTGTTCTTGATTTATACATAAGGGCCAGGAACAACACTTTCTGATCTCACACTCTCTGAAAGTTTGAGATGGGAAGTTTTTCAGACTGGATAGTTCACTAACATACAACTGTAATGTATTCTTTCTTAATATTGAAAATTTTAGCTAGAAGTAAGGATGGGTGAAATGCTAAATAACCAGTAAAATAAAAACTGTTCTGTCTTAGAAGGTCATATGGATTATTTGTCTGTTTTAGTGGCTGTGACACAAAAGTTTCTGCTGATAATAAATCTTGAAAAGAAGCTGTGATTTTCTAGACCACTGTAAAGTTGATGTGCAGATCACTAAGTCAGTGGAAAGATTCCAGCTGATTGATACATACTGTGGATCAGGCCCTCTGTCCTTTCTGTTACTGGATATAAACATTACTGGCAAACACCACCATTCTTCTTTAAAGCTCTTCTTCTGAGAGCAATTTTGTGAGAAAACATCAAATGTGTAAGAGAGTAATTTTAAAGTTAGTTTGGTCTTAACTATGTGTAATGCTATAGAATATGCATTTAAAGACATTCAAGAGACGTCACATGAAGTTATCCAAGACAGACTGAACTGTATCTTCTAATGAGAAATGAATTTTAAATGAAGAAACTGTGGTAGATTAAATCGATTTGGCTTTTAACATTATATATTGTCACATGGGAATCCATAGACTAGATTGGAAAAGAGGTAAATTCATGAATGAATCACAAATCCAGTAAGAAGCTGGTCGAAGAGGATAAACCCCTGGATTGCATTAAATGGGAAGGCAGTTCCTCTAGAAATAGTTTTAAAACGCATCTTACTCATTCTTTTTCTTAGAAACTATGGCCAAAATGTAATAATAAGAGACTAATAAAATTTGTTGATGACACAAAATCAGGAAACATCATCAACACACAGGAGAATGGGAACATTTCAGAGGTGAAAGAAAAAAAAAAACAGGCTATAAGAAACACAATGAACTGTTTTAGTAAAACATGGAAAATCAGTTGGAAATAGCAGAGACAAAACTAATCTGGCCTTAGACAGTTGCAGGTTAGTCACAATAAGGTTTCCAGCATTCACAGCAGTGAGGTTCTTAAACAGCTTTCCAAAATAAGTACAAAGTAATTGAAACAGATTGAGGATCAAGTTTATTCAATTTATTAAGGGGATTATATGAGTTCTTATTGCCTGCAGCAACAGAAAACTGGAAGTGTGTTGTAGAACCTCATAAAGTTCTAACAGTTTTCTTCTTTTATTTTTGCAAAATTTTATATGCATTTTTTCCTTGTCCTCTCCAACAACTCAGTATTTTTTAAAAACATGAGGAACACTTGCAAGACATTGAAAGGTGTAGAAAAGGACTGCAGGAAATTATTATTAAAGCACCCAGAGTAATTTTCCTCATTTTCAAGGCTTGCCTGATTTCAAACATTGAAGCGGTTCTCTGGGATTGTTTCCATTGCAACACGTGAGGTGATCACATTTGAATTTGTCTCCTGGAGGAGACCCAGCAAAGGCACTTTAATGGAAAGTCGTGCAATCACGATACCACTGAGACTTTATTAATAAGCAGCATTACATCACTGCTCACTTAGAGAGGGACAGTTCATCCTTTTTGTTGCAGACAGCTGTGGGGGTGAGGAGACTGAGGACATATGAACAAACCTGTCTTGTTGAGTGACTGGTTTTCAGAACCCATAGACACGTGGGTGGAGAGAGTGGGCAATCTCATTCTATCTCAAAGCACCAGGTATTTTTACACCTGTAGATAAGTAGTTCAAACTGTGGGAGCCACTCAGGGGAATCGTTTGCATTGCAAAAATAAGAAACAAGAAGGAAAAGAAGCGAAGTGAGTGTGTAAGTGGTTCTGTTTGTTACCTTCTAGCGGAAAAGTAACTCAAACCACATATTTTGGATGTATAATTAGAAAAAAAAGATCAAAACCAACCTCAAAACTTTCTGGTCTAATTTTAGGATTCCTTCCCTCCTTCCTATTTGAATATTTTGGTGCATTTAAAAGGTGTGTGAGGGATTGTTTGTCTGTTTGTTTGTTTGTTTTTGCATTTTTGTTTGTTTGATCTTGTTAGTTTGCTTGTTGTTGTTGTTTTTTAATAATATCACAGTTTTCTTGCCTATGCCTAGACCTATACTTAGCATTTAGGTTGGCCAGGACAGTAGGACTGTGCTCTCACAGGGTCTTTGAGAGTAAGCTTGCATCTGAAGAGATTATAGCTGGCACATGAATGTCTGCCTGAGTATTCAGAGAATGATATAACATAAGTGGGAACCATCTCCCTGGTTTTCAGTGAGCATTAACAGTGAAGTGTAGTGATCCCAGTACAAATAAAAACACAGCTATTTCACTCATGACCAGAGAGAGTAAAGAAAAAGTACAAACATCTATAAAAATTAATACTTTTTGCTGTGACTGGAAACTGCTTTGCCAAGGAAGAAGCAAGACGGGTTGGGTATCTGTGATCCAGTGAAACAATGGGGCTTTCCTGTGTTGACAGAGCAGGACCACCCTGGAAGGATCCAGAATAAATTATTTCATGGGACATCAAGTACCTGTCCAAACTGTGGTGTGTGACACCTTGTTTCACTTGCTCCAGGTGAGGCAGGCTGGTTTGCTGGTTTGCCTACAAAACACAGGTATTATGCCTGAAAAAGTACCACGCTAGTTTTAACTCTCTGAGAGCTGATGAGGAACGAGAGAAAGCAACAGCCCACAGTTTGGACCCAGCTGAAGAAAACAAGTATAATGCCATGTTTGAATTGCCTGATTTCTTGGAGATATTTTGGTGGATCCAAACTTTCAAGAGCAGATATATAAAGGTCTGACATCTAAGTGTTTGAGCAGAGCAGATCATTTCTGATTACACAGGTGATTGTCTGACAGTCACAAGGATGAATAGGGTATTAGGATTCAGGACATCATCTCTGCTGAAGGAAGAAAAGATTCAAGCAGACCATACACAGTACCCAAGATGCGGGAAAATATTAAAAATACGTACCATAAAAGGGAAAATCATCCCTTCTGTATGTTTACGTCCAACCTCCTGCAGCTGAATGAGGCCTTTATTGAGGACTCTCAATATTATATAATAAAAAATATCATCATCAAAAACTGTGACAAAGTGTTTGGACTTTTGGAAAAAAAGAATAATTACAACAGCTATTTTTTAGGCCTGGATGGAGTCTTTTAAACATTTAGATGTTATGTTGCATTTAATAGTCTCGGGATGTCTTTAAGACTTCATGTCTGGATAGGTTCTTTATTTATCCATATTTCTAAATGCAACATGAGGACAAAATTTCTAAGAATTATTATTTACTTCATGTTAAGAAATAGAGTGGAACCAAAGTGTTTTCTAGTTTTAGAGCACAGACTCCGCTCACAGCTGATTTCGGCTTTGTCTGGACTTTTGCCTAAAACTGGATAACAAAGTCGATTCTGCTTGGAAGTCCAGTATTGCCAGGTGTTGTATGTCTGGAAATAGTACAAGAAAAACATCTGGAATTTCATTTCAAGAGAAACAAAGCACTGGAAGCTGCACTGAGTTGTTCAAAATCACAGAGGCTCTCGAAGTAAAACCAGGAAGAGAACTCAGCCCTCCTCAGCATATTGGGCTTACTGAAATTTCCCTGCCATTACATGCATTTTGCATTCATTCTTACCGGCCACTCAGTCACCCAGTCAGCCAAATGTCTTCCTGGAAAAAATCCATGACAGAAGCCAGAAGAAATGCAGATATTGGCTAAAAATCATCCCAGTCAATACACAAATATAAGGAACCTTTTGTTTAAAATGTATCAGTAGCCAAATATCTGATTTATTGTTTAAAGAACAAGGTATTGCTGTGTTTCTAAGCATAAACACTAGTCATTTTTCCCCAATTACTTTTATTTGGCTTCTTATTTAGGCTGCTACGTCTGTAAGGTATCATGCATAGTAAATCCCTTTCGCTGTTGTCCTTCTCTGATCTCCGCGTGCTGCAAGAAAGTTCTGTGGGCAGGGACCACTTACTGTAGATGCTCTTGCAAGAAATAAACAGAGCAGGCTTGAACAGTAATCTTTAAAGAGTTTCCTGTATCCATATAGGCTGCATTTTTAAAGCTGTCTAAAGAGATTGTATACTCACCTCAGATTGCAATTACTTAAATTTCTGCCTTTAAAATTTGATGCTTTTGAACATTTCAGGTGGATTATCCCATCTTCCACTATAAATTACCTTCCAGTGTGACAACGTCTTAAGTTATCACACTTCTGTTGTGTTGTGAGCAGGTTTTCTAATTCTCATTACGACGTTTGTAGCTTTGCAAGCAATTTCCATGAGACATCTCTGTACTATTTTTCAATATCCTAGATTAAAAAGGCCATGGAAGATGCTGTGTGGTAGGTGATACAAATGTAAGGGTTGTTGTTCCGCTCATCACTTTTTTCATGGAATATGAGTTTCAAACTCACTTGGCAGGACTGGGATGGGATGCACATCAGAGACTCAAGAGTTTTATTCACTTCAGCTTTTATGTCAGATCCCAGAGTTTTATATTTGCAGAAATTTGGCAAAAAAAGGGCTTTTTATTTCTAATCAATAAATAACAAATCACAAGGTATTTTATTATATTTGCAATGAAATAGCTAGGCCCATTGCATCCTGCAAGAACACCCAGACGATCAAATCTACTGCACTTTTTTTTTAACTTTTGTCCTTGACAGCAATTTCTCCAGTTCTATTTGAGGAAATTTGACCTACAAAAGTAGTCTTAGAATTGAAATATTTACTGTGGAATTTAGAGTTACTGGAGGGGTGAAGAAAAGAAATCCCTGAGGTGTTTTCTACAGAAATATATCTACATTAAATTACAATGGAAATTTAGAAAAATATGTTTTTATTCATATCTTCCAGTTGCTAAAAAGCTAGAAATACTATATAGCCCCCAAACACCAGTGACTTTGGTTTTCTTTTAACTGAAATTAGTTCTACTGAACAATTTACCTAAAACTATAATGTCCTTGAAAGTCAAGAAACTCTGACTTTATGAGCTTAAGTACCTTTGGAAATCTCTCCTTTACCCCTGCCTTAGCATATGGTGATGGAATAAAAGCCAACTACGTATATGCAATTTTTTTTCTAATGCTTAAAAAGAAAAGGACATGTGGATTATTGTAATGTGATTATATTTAGTATAGATAGGACCTAGATTTTAGGTTTGCTTCAGGAAATTACTACCATAAGTTTTGGGAAGAAAATGTTTTGTTTAAAAGTCTCTAGTACTTTAGATTTGTAGCAACTACTCTGTGTGCCACCATGCTTTAATGTTGGGTGCCACAGAGAGAGAAATTTCAGGTCCAAAACAGGCTTTCAAAATGAAGTTAAATATTACCTCCAGTGAAGAACATAACCCCGCTCAGATCCCACATCTGAACAGATCACATGTGGGCTACCTATTGCATTTTTGTTAAAGACTTACTTTAAAAAATGTGTTAGCTGGTCCACTTCAAATGAATTACTTAGGGCTGTATCCATTGAGTGGCTGCTCAGGAACAGGTAGAGAGGACAGGAGCCTCTATTTGGAGACAGGGACAAGCAGCTGAGGCAGAGGAGGAGATCAACCTCTGCAGTCAGCGCTGGACACTCACTAACAGGTTAAACTCTTAGTAATGTACTAGGAAGTTAGCTGGGGAGAGCAGCAAGATGTATTCTGCTTGTGCTAGAAAACAGGTGACTATCAGTTGTGAATTCAGTCTGAAATACAGAGTGCATTCCCAAACCAGGAATCCTTGCTCCAAACGAGGCCTTTAAAAAACGGTTTCTTTATTCATTTTATTTTCTTCCCCAAATCATATAAACACTTGTGTTTGGAAATCAGAGTCCTTCTTTTTCCTTGCACACACTCCTTCCAGCATCACATCAGTGACCTGATTTTCAGATTAACAGCTCTCGAAGTCCACAGGAGGTACTCAGCATGTCTGAAAATCAAGCCACAAATAGAGGCGAATCTCTCTTTCTTTTTTCCTCAAGGAACTGAACTGCCAAGTCTCAGCAAACAGCCAAAGAAACCCAGCTTGTTCACAAACGCTAATTTAAAGCTGAGTATGTGTTTGCATAGGCTGGATTGGACTGAATAAGTCTGAGTAACAATTAAAGGGAAATTTATTATTCTAAAAGGAATCTTTAAGTTCTTGGGTGTTTAGGAGGGAAAAAAAGCTGCAGTTTGAGAGATCCGCATCTGTGGGATCTGTGAGTAAGCCTGGAGCGGAAGTAAAGAGGAAATCCCCCACATCACTTAATGAAATGCTGTTGTGGGATAATCACTGCCAAAGAAAGTAATCAGTTCAGACTTTGAGCATCTTTGTCTGTTTGAGAGTCTGAACTGAGCAAGAGAAACATGCATTTCCTGTGGTGGGGGTCTCTGTTCCCATATTAAGACCAGGGTTGTTATTCCCCTGTAGGAAATCGTATCATTTAGATGTGGGAGAGCAGTGGGGAAATCTGGATTTTATTATGTCTTGTTTCTCATTTAGGAAATAGATTGACTTTCTGTTTGTTTTGAAGATCTTGACAACAAGGAACCATTTACTAGCACGAAATAAATTAATAGTCACACTGTCCTGTTCTTCTCATTTCTCAAGTCTTTGTTTTCTCATCTCAAAACACTGTTACGTGCAAAGAAGCTATGGAGACACTGTAATGGATGGGACAAAATTTCCGTCTTAAATCCCTACCACATGCATGGGAAGAAAAAAGTGAAGTCATTTGTACAGAGGGTAAAGGAACTTTAGGATTCTTCCAAAGAGAAAGCTCGTCTAAGCTGAAAGCAAGATGTTGGTGTTCCTCCAAGATGTCCCAACTCTAGCAAACTAAATCCCAAAACTTATTTACCTGAAGTTGCAGTATTCAGCTATGTTCCAAACCAAGTTAGCTGCACGCTACTTTTATTTAGTAAATATTTTGTAAATTATCCCAGATATTACATGAATCATTACATTAGCAATTGCTTTCCTGGACATAAATCAGTATAACTCCACTGACCACAACAGGCTAAGGTAAAATAAAGTGATGAATTCCCCAATGCAAGAAGAGGGCATAGAAAACCCAAGGGTATTAATGGAATCTAGACCAAGTGTCCCCTAGGGAGGAAGTTTCTGGGCTGACAGTGAAAGTATGTCCAGGCATTGCAGACAGCTGAACCACTAAATGCCTTTGCTAGCCTCTGCTTCAGAGATACTGGTAACAAAGTTGGCTTCTTTTTCAAGGAAAGTAGATTCAACTTTTGTTCTTGCACCCCCTATTTCAGCTTAGCTATGGAGAAGATAAGGGAGGGCTACCTTGGGAAATTTCAGTTTGTTAACCAAGATGTCAGATCTGGTCAGGTAAAAGTGATTTTACATGATGATTCATCCTAGTGAACTTTTTAAAGGACACCAGTTTCACCTTATTTGAAAAACAATGGGGAAATTACGGGTTCTTGCATAGAATGGGGAAACGAAGATTCTGAAGCCACAGACCACATGGAGATGTTACTGCTCTTACAAAGTCAAATAAAACAAAACAACAGATCTTATTTAATTGTCTGTTTAGCTGCTTCTTGTAGCCAAGGGCACTCTGAGTGACAGTGACAAAGGGATCCTGGTTATAAGGGATGAAGACGTTATATTTCAAGTCTAAGTCATTTTTGCCTAAGAAGAAGTCACAGACTTATCTGACAATGTTTGCATTTCTGTAAAGAGCAAAGAAGATACATGCTACTTTATAATTTGGATTCTTCATATGACTAAATAAATCAGTATTATTGTTGTATTTTTATTGCCATGGCACTTGGGCAAGCTGCGAACCAAGATGTTAGTGCACTGTATGCTGTGTAAACAGGACAAAAGTCTCTGTCATTGTTCAATGAAGATTGTCATTGAGATTATATTCATAGAGATGTTTCAACTGTTTTAATTACTATGTAGAAGAGATTTTCTACTGATTCCCTTAGAAAACTTTCACAGTTTAATAAAGCATACCAGTGAGTGCCTTCTTATCAAATTTTTCTAAAAGACTTTTTAAAGGATGTTAATAGCAAGAGGAGCTGCAAGAACACATTGGACCAATATTTGGTGAAGATGAAAAGATGATCAGAGGGCTGGAGCACCTCTGTTATGAGGACAGGCTGAGAGAGTTGGGGTTGCTCAGTCTGGAGAAGAGAAGGCTTCAGGAAGACCTTACAGTAGCCTTCCAGTACCTAAATGGGACCTACAAGAAACCTGGAGAGGGACTTTTTACAAGGGCATGTAGTGAAAGGACAAGGAGTAATATCTTTAAACTTGAAGAGAGTACATTTATATTAGATATAAGAAAGAAATTCTTCATTATGAGGCTGGTGAGGTGCTGGGACAGGCTGCCCACAGAAGCTGCGTATGTCCCATCCTTGGAAGTGTTAGTGGAACAGGTGTCATAACCCCAAGCCTGATGGTGTTCAAGAAGAGACTGGACAACGCCCTCAGACACATGGTGTGAATTTTGTGATTGCCCTATGCAGGGACAGGAATTGGACTCATAGATACTCATGGGTCCCTTCCAACTTAAGACATTCTATGATTCTATGATTCTTTGTTCAAGCCCAGGTTGGACGGCATTTTGAGCCACTTGGTCTAGTGGAATGTGTCCCTTCCTATTGCAGGGAGGCTGGAACTAGATGTTCTTTAAGGTCCCTTCCAACCCAAACCATTCTATAATTCTATGATTCTGTGAAATTCTCATTTGCTTACATTCTCATTCTTCCATATCTGAGTAATCATTCTCAACAAGAGTTGTGGAAAGTATTTCTGTTTCCTCTGATACTCCCAAATATATGACAATTTGGTGGTGAAGGCCGGCCGATAGCACTGAAGTTATACATCCAAATACCCACATACAAAAAGGACCTAGAACTAAGTGAGGTCTCCTATTTCTAGCTACCATAAAAGAAGCTGGCACTGGTGTCACATCCCCTTTTACATAGTGAGGATGTGAAGGGTACTTAAACTCAGAAGAGGGCTATGGTGACTGTCTCATGTGGCTGCAGGCCCTGAGTAGTGTCACAGCCCTGTGATCCTGAGAGGGACAACACTGGGGACGTGCTCCTCACACTTTGCTGTTGGTAACTCTGAGTAGCTCCCCATCCACAATTCTGGGTGTTCAGCCCTGTCTTCCAGAGGCACTTATCTATCTCTATTGACTTTCTAAAGAACATAAGCCCCTGTTTGAGGTGCTCTGGATGATTGTGCTGGGATTAGACATCTATGTTTTAGGTGTCGTGTTTCTTGACTTCAGAACGAGAAGTGGAGGTGTTGTTCTAAGTCCTTTTGAAAAATGTTTCAGCACAGAGTGTGCTTCATACAGTACAGGGGTCCATTTATACACCTCCCTACACAGTTGTCCTGTCTCACATGGAATAACATCTGGTCAGGATCAGAATTCAATACAAAATCCCTCTTTTACTTAGATACTTATAAAAGAATTTAGTGAAACTTTTTGTTTGTTTGTTTGTTTTTTGTTTAATCCTTGCTCATATTCTGTAAGGAAAGGAAAGGAATGATTACATTAAAAACATCTCCAGTGTGTTTCACCTATAACCTGGACTAAAAGAAGGAAAAAGGAAAAAAAAGCAGGCAATAATCCTGATATCAGAAGAAAATCCTGTATACAGAGGGCATGTGCAATCAATGTGAAGGCACATATTCTCTATTAAAATGCTCCATATTAGTTTGTTTTATAGATCTAATCCCTTCCTCTTGGAATCTGTAGTACAAGGAATGCTATTATTCTTCATAACTAAATATATACCACTGAATAACTTTTAACACACTTAGAAAGATTATTAAGCAATCTGTAAACAAAACCAATTCATATGATAAATGTTACGACAATGTGCTTTTTAGAAAATCTCATTAAGCAGTTATTGCACTTGGTGACTTAATCGTTTCCTTGCTCACAAATACCCACACAGTACTGTGCATTGTGCATGAAATATATTTCACTTCCAGTAAGCCACCATAAACCTCTGTACCATTTGGTTCATGATAAATTTTCTCTGTTACCACTGGGTGGATATTTTGGATTTTGTTTCAGTTCTGTTTTGAAAATTTCTGTCAATTTTATTTTGAGTCACCATGAAAAATAATGTTCATAACGAATAACTTTGTAATGCAAATTCTTTCATTTCATGCTAAATTAATTTCATGCAGAACATCTTGTTTCACCTCAGTTTGAAACTGCTTGCTCTTACTAAATTTATTATTATAAAACCTTGATTTGAATCAAGTGAGCAAACCAGTGTAATTCTGAAAATCAAATGGTTTATTTTCAGTTTGTTTATTTTATGTTGGAGTTTTGAGCCAAAGCACTTCACTAATAGCTATGCACATTTCTCCAGTGTTACAACAAACTGGTCCTCCATTTTTAATGACAAAATTTTACACACTTTACTTTAACCAAGCTTTATTTAAACTGCAGTGAAGTACACCCTCAATATGACTTGACACAGAAGGAAGATAAAGAGAAAAATACAGACAGATCTATGTATTTGATTGACTGTTTCAGATTGTCAATTATGTTATTTCTCAGCATCGTGTCATTATTCCACATCATTTGTCAGAGATGTTAAAGATCACACTGAGTCTGTTCTGGCATTCATAGAGCTGATATGTTGTGAAGAGCCAGTATGGTATACAGTTATACATCAATATCTTTCAGGTACTACTGCTACCAAAAATCCTTAATATTTGTCAAAACTGAAAAATATTCACCTGGAGTTCATTGAAGGTCAAACACAAAACTCGACTTCTTGTCTCTAAATAAGCGTAACTATTCAAGCTACACTGAAATGATAACCAGTTCGGCATTTTACAGACAAACTGTTTTTAAAAAAATCAGTCAACTTCTCTGTTCTTGGTTCTTGCAATTCTAATCTTCCAATTACTAATCTCCTTGTATCCACCAAACATCCTCCAAAGGAGGGGCCCTGGATCTCTGTGAATTCCATTCTTCCCTCTAATCCAATCAATCATTTCCATGTCCAGCTTTGACATGGTAGGAGCTGAAAATACATTTTTATATTGCTCAAAACTACCACTAATCCTTTCTTTATAACCTTCCTCTACCACAGCTATCATTCTGGGTCCTGTGCAGCTCACATCAGAAAATTGCATAATTATTAACTTGACCTAGAAGTTGGAAGATTGCGGAGACAAAGCATATTTCTTCAAAAGTTATCCTTGCATGGACATTGGTAGCAGGAGGCCACTGGGCTAGATGGACTCTTGATATGACCTCAGGCAAACATCTTTTTGTTTCTTAGTAAACCCAAGAGCTGAACTACATGCAACCCTGCAAAGAGCTGTGAACCAAATAATTTCACATTTGAGGGGAGAGCCGTGTGAGTTGCAAGGTTTTGAGTATGCCAGGGTCATTCTTTGCAAAGGTTTGTGACCAGAATAAGTCACACAGATGGAGCAAATGCAAAACACAGTGATTTAGAAACTCTTGTGGTCATGAAAGACCACCATTGTATTTGTGCATGACCTACAAGCTCCAGAGGCCATGTGTGAAACAGAACATGAAAGATGTTACTATAAAGAGAAGCACATATAGGTTTGGCAGCGCCTGCTGAATGCTAGAGTATGTGACCTCTTGTTGGTAAGTCGTAGTGCACTTTTTCAAAGAAAGCAGGAAATAGAGATATACTGCACAAAAAGGAAAAAAAAAAAGTAAAAAGAAAGAAAAGTTGACTTACTTGAAAGCACTCTATATATAGCATTCCAGAGAACCTTAACTGAACTGCTTACTTTAATCATATTTGTTGTTCATTTAATTATTATGTTGAGTCTGTTGAAAGAAAGAGAAGCATGGAAATAAACACAGGGCTGGAAGACAAAGTATTTGTGCTTTCATTCTAACTCTCAATGTAAGACTAGTTGTATGATGATACTGAGGAAGTAATTTATGAACCTCTATTTGCCTACCTTTAAACGGAGGATAAAAATATCTTCCTCTTCTACTCACAGTGGTGCTTTGAGGTTTCAGGACATCCTTAGAAACTGTACTTGTACTAGTGGAATTCCATGGAAAGAAATTGTTCAAGGGTGGGGCAGAAACATTAGGAAAAGTAAATGTGTGGTTGGTCACATCTGTGGTGGAAGCCAGGAACCATGGAAAACAGGTCCTGCACTTCATTGCTGGTGAGATAAAGTTGCTAAATAGTAATAACAAAATAAGTGGAAACTGCAATGGTTCCTCCCCCCACAATGAACTGGTCTTGCACTGTCCAACCTGGGAACATAAGGAACTGAAGACAGTTGTGGTGTCATCACATTCAAACTCCAGTCAGCTGTGAGAGGACATCATATTGTTGTTTCTTCAAAGAGATGTGTTATAGGCATGGAGAGAGCTAATTTACATCTCTATAGACATTTACCTCAGAATTAAACCAATCTCACTCTGTTAACTTGGACAGAATTATACTTATTTATACCAGAATATTTGGCTCTCATTATAGCTTTCTTTTCTGTATTTTTTTCTTTTTTTTTTTTTTTTCATTGTAGTGCTGCCAGTAAAAATTAAAAACACACAGAATTCTGCCAAAATGGATCGCAAGTCTTTGTGCAGAGCCATGAAGTTGGCCTTTGGCAGTATGTTTCCATTGTGTCCAATTCCACCACAGCATTCTGCTCCCTGCTGCACCCAGTCCACAGCCTTCACTGACACTGGGATGCCTTTCCTGCAGGACACAACAATTAACTGTTTTAAGGAGTCCCCATCCCACCATTTACTACGCTACCGAGACTCACTGATGAGTATTTGAAGATGAGAGATACATCAGACCATACGTTGAAGGTATTAACTTCTGTTAATTTTGGCTTAGCAACTAAAAGAATTAATTAATCTGCAAAGTTGGACCTGGAAGGCACTTTTTTTCCCCATCTAGTCTTGGGAGCTGTGGGAATGGAACATTCCTGCAGGCACACTCATGCAGGTTGCTGGTACAGTGGCTCTATGGCTACTTGCAGAGATTTTTGAGACACATCACTGAGATTTCTCCAAACATCTTGCTCAGCCTTTACTAGCTGTACTATTGCTGGACATGAGGAGCTGTTGCAGGTGTTTAAAGAGTTATTCTAAGAAGAGAAGTCTGTGGTGTACAAGAACAGCACAAAGGGTGGAGCCCTCGTTTCACCTGTGGATGGTAATAAATCATAGCATAGGTTACGGCTGCCTTTTTGCACTGCTTTCCACTGCACCGTACTGACCACTAGAGTTTGCTGTATTAACGTTCGAGTGAACAAATCCAAAAGCTCTGAACCAGCCCTACAAAAGAATTTCAAAAGAACACATGAATTCCCTGACCACAAACTGTAGAAACGACAATGCCCTTCTCCAGCTGTTGAAATGAACTCAACGTGAAATGTAGAAGAAGCTGCAGGAAGTGTAGGATTAAGTAATTGGCACTATCTTCTCTCCATTGGCACAATGCCAATGTTCCAGCAATGTGCTAAGGGGCACTGTGCTATTTTCAGATTAAGTGAAAAATCGAGGTCCTGACTGCTGATCATTTTAGCTAATTAGAGATCCCTCGGTATTTATTTGAAGAAGAAGGGATACTAGCTTTGATGAGCTGGCAAAATGCCAGCTAAGAGAAGCAAATGCTCCAGACCAGTTTCTCCCTGAAGTTCTGAAAGGTGAATATCCCTTTTCTTCTTTCATTCTCACCAGAGTAAATTGAAGTGTGTTGTAAAAAAGAATCAGTTTTCACCTGGAAAGCAGTGACGAATGCATCCACACCTCCCTCTGTGTAGTTTGTAAAGCACTATGGCATTCAGTAGGATGGAAAATTAAATAAGATGGCAAAAATTCATTCAGGCTTTTGGATCCAAAGTGGGCACTGATTTTGGCAACTGGACTGATTTCTGGATGAATCTCCAATGTTGTTTGAATGTTCTCACATTTAAGACCCCTAAGTGAGTTTCATCCATTCCTTCTGACAGAGGCACTGGACAGTTTGTTCTCATCTCCACTCATACCCTCAGTTCAGCTGGACGCGTTCCCAGTGATGGCATCAGCAGAGAGAACACTGACAGAAGAGACAATCTCTTCTAATTTTCCATGACTATTGCCACCACAGTCCCAGGGAGCAAGACACAAGGAAGACCAGTTCTAAAGAAGTCTTGCTCCAGCTTGCAGCTCTGGTAATGCATGTCCTCATTTACTGTTGGGATGGGACATGTTCTGTCAAGACAGGGAACTGATCCCCCTGATCTTTAACAATGTCTCAGCTTGTGCAAAGTGATTCTTTTCAGACACACATGATTTGGCCACATTTTTACAAAGACAGCAAAAGACTCTACATACCAAGCTCATCTGTTGCCAGATTTTGATTCCCTGCTTCAAAGCCTGTAAAGGCCAAAGCCTCTCATCAAAATGGCTTCCCAGCAAAACACTTCTACGGTAAAGAAAAAAGTATACTCTCATTCTCATACCTACAGAACTTCTCTGTGTCATGGTTTCAAAGAATCCAACAGGAAAGAAAAACTAATTAACAAACAAAGAAACAAACAAAACATAAAAAAAAACCCTGGAACAGACTAAACTATTTCAGTCCAAGTAACTACACATTAGAAAAGTGATAACCAAGTGAAAATGGGGTCATATAAGCACATCAAGCCAACTTAGCTTCTATTAGTTACTTGAAATAGTAATAATATTTAGCAGGATGATGATACAGAAGAAAAAATGGACCCTGAGATAGCAGTCACATACAGTCATAATGTTCTCTCATTAAACTTCCCTTCCATCTGTTTCTATTACTCACTGCTTGTGTCCCTACTCAGGTCATAACCCAGTTCACTCATGGTGAGGTAAACACAGCTTAATGGGACTACTCGCAATGAGTAGGTTACAAGATGGCATTTACTGGATCACAGCCAGGACTAAAAATTCAAATACTCGTATGTCGAGTTTCCAAGCCTGAGGTCTCAAGTCAAAGGTCTTCTGCATATATTTGATTTTCATAGAAAATCAGCTTTATAAGTACCTAATTACTTTTGGAAAAGAGCCTAAGTCATCTAGCAATAGCATTTTGAAATTGTGACTTTCCGTCTGGTTATCTGTGCAGAGCCATGAACTTAAAGCATTCATAAACAATAAAATCACAGTCATTGTTTTTCCTGAACTGAGCCCCAACCCAACAGATGCAGTTATAAAGGAATTAGTAGAACTAGAAACAAACACTTTGGGAATTGCCAAATAAGCTAAAAATAAGAGCACATGACATGCTGGAGAAAGAAAATATTCTGCCTCAAAACTTGAACAATAGTGATCAGAGGCAGTCTGAGAATTTGAGGGCAAGCCAGAAAAACATCAGTTTTTCAGTGCTCACAGTTCAACATACCCAACTGCTCTCTACTATGGTCCTTTTGAAACACACAGGGAAGGCTAAAGAGCCACAGGCAGGATTAACTTGGTGGTATATTGGGAAAAGTGAGGAAATGAGCAGATGCGTTCATGAAAGCAGTTTGGGTGACTGGAAGAATGAAGGGGAATGCTCTGCTATTCCTCCTGGTGTTCCTGAGGCAGCAGAGGAGCCCAGTTTTTCAGTTCCTTTCATCAGCTGTGATGACTCCATAACTTTGCTTGTGCTTTGCCCAGACACTTGGAATTGTTCTGAGTTTATAGCATCTTGCCTTCCCATCCTCACATGCAAATATATTTCCTATAACACTAGATATCCTGTCACTTCTGAATTATAAAGATGCAAAGCAAAGTCAAATAATGTTTAATATTAGCCTTTTCTTTTCCCAATAAGAAAACATTAGGTGTGCCCTTTAGTCAAGAAAGCAAAAAAGGATACATTTCTGTCCAAATTTTTGACAAACATCCCTGAAACTAAGCTCTAAAGCACTTGAAATTGTATTCACAGCTTTAAGCAAGAGACCAAATCAGACAATGCTCTGCTTTAAAGCTGAGGCCACAGCTTCCTCCAGCTGACAACTGCTGCTGTTCCTAATAACGAAACACTCAGAGCATTTACAGCTGTTTTTCTTTGGTCTAACCATTCTGCAGAAGTGATATACTCTTTTGGGGCCAGCGATCTTTCTGTTCTCCAGCTATCAACTTTCGAACCAGGAACAGCACTTTAGTAATTTCCTCACAGAAGTTATTGGACCAATGAGCAATTTGTGTCTATAGGTGTCAAAATGTGACCCTTTAAAGGAGAGTTTCGTTCCACTTCAAGACAACACGTACCTCTTCTTTTTAATAAGTCTGCCAAAGCAGCACTGTGATGCTTCTGAAATCACTTCTTCTACACATCATTTAGTGTTGTTGCAGGTTTCGCCCAACATGAAACCCTTCAAGAGAAGTGACTTTTCAGGCTACTCATCCAGTTGCCATGACATTATTGTAACCATAGGCACAAACAGGAAGATATCTTGCAGAGGTACCTCATCGTGGCCAGAGGTATGCACAGGTGCCATCAATCATAGCACCAAATTATTTAGCCAGGCGGATCTGAAAGTCTCAAGGTACAAGTTTACGGTGAAAAGCCTAAATAAGAAAAACTTTTCAGCTGTTTTCGTATGTTAATTTGAAATAAATGACACATAGACTTCAAACACAACTTCAGATAAAGAAGGTTTACTTTCCAGACACAGCACACAGATCTTAGATAAATGACCACAAAGATGGTAATATGTTTCTAAGAAGAAAAATAAGCTATTTATGAACAACATTTTTTGTGTGATATCCTGAAAGTGTGGCAGCCTCTCTTCTCAGGTCTGCAACATACTGCATGAACAGACCTTAATGACTAAGACAGAGACTAGTGAATATCTGGGCCAGACTGCAACTTTTTAGGGGTTTTAGAGTAAGCAGCAACAACAGTACAAAAGGATTTCCAAATGGTATTACCTAACCCAAAACCTAAAACAGATGGAGGTAAAGACTGGGACTTAGATGGCCAGTAGTCTATACCACATTTACAAAGAGCTGTCTTACACAGATCCATAGAGCCGTCCTACTGCATACTCTGAGCACAGAACTTGGGCAGCTGGTATAAGCCTCATATCACCTGGCTTTGAGCTAAAACCCCTGCATTTGCCGCATGGAGTCACAGTCCATCTCTTGGGACTTTCCTGGGCTGGAGGAGGACCAGGGTGCTGCATTGGAGCTCTCATGGCTTCACATTCACCTGCAGATAGGAGGCAGTGCTATCCCAACTGAAGCAATGTGACTCCTTTGGTGAACCATGACCTAAAGCACGAGGTGTCTTCCCTGACATGCGATAGATTATGATGCTTGATCATTGGCAAGTGATAAAGAAAATTGAGGGGTGTGGATCTCACAGCCTTAAATGTGCCATAAATTGACCTAAGTATAAAGGGCAATGGGAGGATCACACCAACCTACAAAGATGAGCATTATCTTTTCCTGTCTATCATCATACAGGGCATCTTCCACTGTTTTGCCTCTCATATAAGTTGTAGTTATCTGCCTACAGACTGTACAACTTATCTATGACTATATTATACTCACCTACACATCAAACACCTCCTACAGGAGTATCAAATATTACAGTGGGAGAATAAGATAGGAAAGTATCTGTGGATGTTTTCACCAGTCTTTGTTAATATCTTGGCTTTTATAAAACAAATCCCTTCAGTATTTTAAGAATATTTATTTGTAAATTCTGGTGATTGCTTCCATTCTGGAACATTAGAAGACAGAGATCAGACCAAACACAGAAAGTGTTCCTAGTTCTGTCCTACTAGGTTAAGAACATGTATGTGTACTATCCTGTATGCAAATGTGCATGCATATGTGCATATGTATGTACAAGAGAGTGCTTAAAAATCCTATTTTGGCAGATGACAGAGAGACGTATAAAAAATTTTCCACTTCTTCGTGAGAGTCTTGACAAACGCTCTTCACTGACTAGCCTCAAGCTTGAGGAGATATAATTCTCTATTTGTTCTGGAAAATACCGTTTTCCTTTTTACAAGCTTCGTGGTGGTTGCAGACCAGCAGATATATTGTCTAGACTGGTAAATTCCATGGCCGGATACAGTTGGTATAGAGCTACTTTCATTCTTAAGGTTCCCAAGCACATCGTAAACTGTTCACAGGGCTCACACCCAGCCCATCACTGAAATATAGTCACTGCTGCAGTGGAATTCAGCAGCTGCTTAATGGTTCATAGCTTGTCCTTGTTCCCAATTAGGCCAGTAGCAATCTTTCTGCTGCTTTCAATGAGAAGGTTCTTGTGCGCTAAGCCAGGCATGTGCTTAAGTACCTCGTTAAATCACAGTCTAAAGGTTTGAACTTTCTCATATAACATTCATACCGACTTCACTGGATGCAGATTTCAGCCTTCAGGGAGGAAATAAGTAGGAAGATCAATTGAAAACACAGGGTAAATTTTAGGTGGATGGAATAAGAGGGTGAAAGTGGAATACAGAGAGCTAGTAAAGCAGATGATCCAGATGTTCACTGTCTGCTCCAGCTGGGTATGTCAGACACCAGAAAGGGGCCAGTTTTATCCTTCGAGTAGTCAGTAGTCCCACAGAGGTGAATGCTTAGAGTAGAAAAGTAAGTAAAATATAACTGTTAAACCTGAGCTAGTGAGACTGCCTTGAAAACTCTAAACTAACATGAATTGAATAGTACATATTTCAAACTAAATTAGTTCCTTCAGGCAGGCTTAAAAATTTTTCTCTCTTTAGTGAAACAGGCAAGAAACTGCAGAAAGTAACTGTTTATCTAGTACATTAACTTTATTCCTAATGTCTACTTCCATGCCAGTAAGCAACATTTACTAATAGCCTACTTCTGAAAGTCCAATGCAACAGTAATTCCCAGTGGTTTCAGTACCAGGCATGAGCACACAGGGAATAAGTCTTAATTACCTTTCTGATCAGGTCTTAGCTATGTTTCCACCTATATAATCTTTCCCTGTTTCTTCAGCTGCACACTGCATTCCTTTCTTGCTTGCTGACAAAGAGGAGGTATAATTGCAAAGTAGCCATTTATTTTAGTGTAATGGAGGCTTTTGATAACTAACTGAAGAAGTTTGCCACAGGAAAACCTGAACTATTTCTTATTTCCTGCGTTGTCTTCCCCCCATACCTTTTTCAAATTTTTTATTTCTAATGAATGAACTGAGAAGACAGACTGCAGAAGCTACACCAGTATAGTACTCAACTCAATGGACATGAGATGAGTTCGAAAATACATATTTTATTTTCTGCCTTTATGAAGGTAGGAATTTCTGTAATCCTTTCACACATAGAGTAACAGTACAAGTTCCTGTCAAGAGTGCATGAACAGTTGCTTTTCAAAACAGTTTGATTATTCATCTTTCTCAAAACCTTTTTCCACTGTGAATATCTTAAACCAATAATCACATGATTAACTGATGTGAAATTAAGATGTGACAGTATAAACCAGTGATTCATACAAACTAATGGGAAATATACTTATGCTCCTAACCACCAGAATATGCCTCAAATTATAAACTACCTAGCTAGAGATTGGCATTCATTATAGTATGTACAGAATCTAGAAAAAGGCTGAAACTGGTTGCAACCCTTTATATGTAGCTAAAAATATCAAAGTTTAATCAGAATAGATTGCAAACACTTTTGTAGACGTTTAATTTATGACCTCATCACTGTGAAGTTATAAATGTGAAAGTGCAATACAAAGAAATTACCTTTGTTAGGAAGTTCATGGTCCTTTAAATTAGAGAAACCACTTGTGAAATATGTTGAAGGTTTTAAGACAAAATTTCTTTTAGCCTGGGAAATTTCTGAAGGACAATTTAAGAAATTATCACCTCTTGATGCTAGAGAAGTTGGTAACTTTTGCTGCAATGACATCATTTTAATGAACTTGCCCTTCAGAGAAGGACTCAGTTGAAGATGAAAATACCTAGTATGAGATATCTGCATGCCAGCTAGGTATCAAATGTATTACAGCTACCAAAGATTCAATTCAATTACTTCATATTGTTTCCTAGTATTATTCTGGACTGTAAAGTATCAAGCGCAAGCTCCAGTTGCCACTTCAGAAGATCTCAGTGTTCTGCGTCATGTCAAGAAAAGCCTAGACCTGTTTACATGGGTCCAGAAGAGGGCCATGAAGATGACCAGGAGCTCTGAGCACTTCCCCATGAAGGCAGGCTGAGATAGTTGGGATTGTTCAGCCTGGAGAAGGCTCCAGAGAGACCTTACAGTGCCCTTGCAGTACTGAAAGCGGATGGGCCTACAGGAAAAATGGAGAGAGATTCTTTATTAGGGCAGGTAGTGACAGGATGAGGAGTAACAGTTTTAAATTGAAAGAACGTAGAGAGTAGATTTAGATTAGATATTAGGAGGAAATTCTTTACTTTGAGGGTGGTGAGGCAGTGGAACAGGCTGCCCAGAGAAGCTGTGGAAGACCCATCCCTGGAAGGGTTCAAGGCCATGTTGGCTGGGTCTTTGCAGAACCTGATCTAGTGGAAGGTGTCCCTGCTCAAATCAGGGGAGTTGAAACTAGCAGATCTTTAAGGTCCCTTCCAACCCAAGTTATTCTATGACTCTATGATTCCAACCCCTAGAGTTGTCTGAATTCTGTATAACACCGCAAAGGACATGAGATGCATACATGTGGGCGACTAGGCTGAGCTTCTAGTCAACACAACAAAGTTAGCAGAATTGGGCTATGCAGTCCTGTGACTGTACTGACACCATGAACTATAATGAGATCTCAGACACCCAGCACATGGAGATACCTATATATAAACATTTTCATCTATGACCATTTATCTGGAACTGAATCTCAACCCTAGTTTCTGTGGTTAACAAAGTTCTAGAATAGTCTGTCTTGTTGTTCCTAGTATCTGTCCTCCTTTCAGTGCATCTGTGTCAGTTCAACATGTTAATGACTGCCATGGCCTTTGTTTCTTGCCAATTTCCTTGCAATATTGGCATCAAGGGAGTCTGTATTTTCAGCAACATTGCACTGTACTTAACCTCATTGCAAAGTCTTCCTACATAATGTTTCCAAAGTGCTGCTTTTACGCTTTTCCATGTGAAAGGGAGTATCCCTGGGGAATGGCAAAGATTGCACTTAGGAGGACATGGTGAGTCAGATCAGATCAGTCATGAAAGAGCTTCCAACTGTTAGGTACAAACTCCCTGAACGTCACTTATACTTGTGAATATTTTAGAGTAGCATGCAAATAATAAGTTAAGCAAGTGTTTTTAAAATATAAAGAAGGTCAACAGGAAACTCTAGGATTTATTGTCTTTTTCTTGTATGTATCAATCCATTCCAGGCACCGATTACTTGGAAACATCATTATCCATCACAAGTCAGACAGCAGATTTCCAGCAGTACTCCATTGTTGTGGGCAACTTCATTTTTCTCACTTGCTCTTTCCCTACCCAGCTACATTGCATGGTCAAGTGCAACAGGAACAAAAATATTAAGAAATCTATTAACAAACTTGAGAGGAAATTTCCTCTGCGTTGCCAGTACAATTTTTGAAATCATCTGCAACTTGAGGGAGAAGGAATAAACATCACACCTGAAGGACAAACCTCTCCCACAATTTCATGAAAACACTTTTTTGATTTTTGGTTTCTAGAAACTCCTGAATCCTAAATTTTCACATTTATCTTAAAACCAAGAAAAGTAAACTAATAATACAGGATGGTATGTACAGATATTTTAATGCGACTCGAGAAGTATGGATGCATTATTCTTTCCTGAAATAAACATCTTACCCGCACTAAATCATTCGCCATGAGATTTTTGCCTAGACCATAGGTCACTGATTTTGTAGATGCTTCTCAAGTTATTTATCCTAAGGTAAAGACAGGCATTACATTTGGTGTTAATACTAGTTTCCCTTTTATTCACACCCTCTTACTTATATTTTCTGGTTTTCAGATATTTCAGCATTTTGGTTCTTTGCCTGTGAAGGTGTGGAAAGACCAGAGGAGGGCAGGCAGAGTCTGGAATGGGAAAATAGCAGCAGCCAGAAAGAGATGCTTAAAATACATCAGAGAAATCAATAATAAAAAAAAAAAAAAAAAAGGGAGAGAGATTTTGTAGTGAATCAGGGAATTCACCTTTTCACACAGAAAGAACCCTGAAGCTCTGTGACCTCTTCTTACAGTTACATCCAATTAACAAACATGAGGCAAGGTGACAGGCAAGTTCTTCACTTCTCCGTTTCGCTTAAACTTCCTCCTCCTTGGATTCTTCTTCTAGATGAAATATCTAAAAGTTGCCTCCATGGATTGATTTCTCATCTCAGGGATATAAAGATCATGGTTATTTATTACACTGCTGTGGCTGACACTTCAGAGAACAAATCAGGCACAGACAACCCTTCTTTCTCATTCTTTTATATGACTTGACAAGTAGTGGAAAAAGAGATTTCTGGGGGGAAGAGAGATGGGAAGTATCTTGAGAAAACAGTGCCCATAAATGTTTCTGGTCTTTGCATAACTCTTCGGAAGAATGTTAGAAGAAATCCTTCCCTCTTTGCTGGCACATTTTGAGTGAAAAATAGGACAAGCAGGGAGAATGCCTTTCTCCTAAGGAGCAAAGACACATTGCTCAAGGTGTGTTTCAGAGGCCAAATGGTGGGACAATGTCAGTTCATCAGTCTATGGACTTAGAGCTTGTTTAATTGAGATTTGATGAAAGAAGTCACAGTTCTCATGTACTCTGGAGAAAGAAAGATGGGACATTGACTGCAGGGAGCTTGGGAGCTGAACCACCAACAATCTCTCAAAAGGCAGCATCACACTCTGCTTTCTGTCTAAGGGTGCCATAAACCTTCAAACCATGACTAACCACAGAGATCCCAGCTAAGGATCACAACTTTCTAGTGGTAGAAGCTCCCCTACTGTTCAATATTGGGAGAAAATCTGAAAGTGATGATGCAAAACAAGTGTGATTCCTGGCATATCAAGGCTGGTTCCAACAAGGGAGCGGATATCTAGTCTTTTGATATGTGGTATCCAAAAGAAGGGTAAGCTACAGAGGGAGCTTGAAAAGAAAACAAGCAGTACCATTTCTTGTTTAGTGAAAGAAAAAAAAAAAAGAAAAGCTTACTGTTGACACAAATTAATGTGAAGATCTAGTTTCCAGAGTCTGGAAACAAGTAAAAAGGTCATAGACTAGAATGAATAACACTGCTCATATATTTACCATGTTTTGGTTGGTCCACATGAATGTTAAGTCAACGAAAGAGCAAACTCATCCTTGTAAGACCAGCCCACCTTCAAAAAAAGCATTTTACTCACAAAGGTACAGTTTTTACTTAAAAGGGCACAAGTAGTCTTTACATGTCTTATTTTTCTGAATCATCAGACAAAGTCCACAAGTAAGTTTACACAATTTTGTAGAGCTATGCTACTTCTAATAGGTGAGTCACGAACATCTTCTGATAAAAAGCAGAATAGGTTGAAGAGAGGACTCAGAATGAGCGTTTGCCTAGGATCATGGATAGCCAAAGACCAAGATTACTGCCATCATACCTGCTCAGTATTTGGTCTTAAACAAGGATGAAATGCATCTGAGCTGCTAACAGTTGATAGGAGCACTGAGAAGACACCAAAACATTCATGTCTATATAAGCTTCATCCTTGCAGGAAGAAGGAAAATAATTACAGCCACTGGCTAAGTCTCATCTGCATTAGGTGTAGCCATCTGAAACTTGAATGCCTGGTGTACATGTATCACCTAGACCATCTTCTGCAATTAACAGAGAAAAATAGGCAACTCTACAGGGAAACTAACCATTCTGAGATACAAACCTGTCCTCTGTGGGGCTGAGTCACCCTCTCTACAGAAAGGGGAAGGAATCAGCCCACATGCATTACTTTTAACCCAGCTAATGCAGGTGAAGGAAATTCCACCAGTTGTGTTTCTTAATTAACAGGAGTTACTACACTTGAATGTTATTGTCATCTTCTTCCAGACAGGTCTGGAAAATACTGCCTGTATACTTCCCAGTTTCTAGACCACCTGGCACATACGAAACATCAAGCATCATCTTTACATTTTAGTGTCCCACTTTCCCATTACATCCTTTTAAAAGAAACTATAAGCACTCTGATAGAAGTTGAGGTTTTTTTCTGCAGAAATGAGAGATTAGCAGCATCAGACTAATAACTATGCACATAACCAATCGTCTGAAAGATGCCATGGCAGAAAACTGTGACGGGAGTTGGATTATACAGTCATAAAAACTTGAGAGATTTGTCAAGGGAATGTATAAAGCCAGAGCTGTTCATATTTCTGTTCAATTTAATTTCTTCAGTATGCCTGTTTTTCTTGCTAACATATGATTCTCTCTCATTGAAAAATATATGGAAAGAAGCATTTTATTCTCTCTCTCTCTCTCCATAAGGATATTAATATATCAACATTCTAATACATGTGAGTTTCACTTTCTGTTGCCAGCTATTGAATTTTCACACGTATTGTTAATAGAGGTGGTAACAAAGCACCTACGTTTGAAATTTTCCAACATTTCTAATAAATTTTGATTTTCGGTGCCTTAAAATTCTGTCAAACTGTAACCACTTGGACTAAAATTTTCCAGACTTAGTATCTGCCTTGGGCTGAATTTTTAAAGAGATCATAATTCAAAAATACCTCATCTGTTTCTCAAGAAGACATTCGAGTAGAACTCACTGATTGTCCATCTCAGACAATAAAAATAAAACCTTACAATCATTTGTTGGAATCACCCTGAGTATTTTAGATTTTGTAATATAGATTCACAATTTAACAGGTGTAAAGTGAAATCTGGACTAAGGATGTGTCATCTGCCATTTCTGTCTCTTAGTTGTAAGCTTTCAAAAAGCCCCTGAGTTTGTCCATGCTCAGACAAGAGCTGAGGTTGTTGGCAGCTACATGATGAAGAATTCCTTCTGCATGGGTTGTGTTTTCCTGCCTGCTGCCAGCTCTCGAGGCCAGGAAGTCTCTCTTTCTCTCTCTTTTTGTGTGAACTCAGTGTTTTCCCTGCTGATTGCTAAGCCTGGGCTCTGTCAAGGAGGATACAGTCCAATTTGAACTGGACAAAAATCAGCTCAGCAAGGGCTTAGCAGTTAGATATGGCATCATTTCCAGGAAAGGTACCACTTAGAGAAAAAAAGGGACAGATGCATCTGAAGTTCCACAGCTCCTAAACCTCACATTTAGAAGCAAACATCTCCACTGGGAGATTGTGCATTTCAGTGCCTGTTAATGCTGCTCAGCAGAAAGGATGAGAACCATACCAGCAGTTACAAAACATTCTCAGAAGACAAGGCATCTGTGTAGTGAGTCTAGATATTGTCACGCCTGTAAGGGTGCATATGCATGTCACTCAGTTGCTGCCTGATGGAATTTGTTGTTTTGGTTTTGTTTGTTTGCTTGTTTCCCTCCCTTTTCTTTATTAAAAACCTAGGAAATTACTCTATTTCTCCATTATGCACAGATACTCTTTTGAAAAACTCTGACATTGCAAAGAGAAGCACTCAGAAAATACCAAGTAAGAAATGCAATGCAGTCAAGGGTGGATTTTAAAACAGGGCTTTTAATGTCAACTTCTAACTACCTTGCTTTAAAATAAATATGTAATCCCCCATGCTGCAAGTCATGTGCACATATGCAATGGACAAGATTATACTCTCTAAGTTAGTCTAAGTTCATTTTGAATGGTTTCAGGCTCTTCTCTTTCATGTCCTACTTAACACAAAATTTTGGCAAAATGTTTTTCTTCAAGCCATTATTTTTCTTGTAGAGGTTCCTACAGTGAAAATCCTACCCTCCTGCAAAGTGAGTCCAAATTTTGGACAGATTTACAATGGAGAATAAGCATATTTTGCCGTTGTTTGGCCAGAAGAACCTGATAAAATGTCACATACTGCCTGATAGGGGAGAATTTTTGTTGCTGTGTGGTAACCATTTCCCCTAGCATCAACACTGGTGATCTTTATCTGTCTTGATGGTCCTTTACCCTATAACTCATCCAAGCAGTTCCATACCAGTTAATGTGGAATGTATTTTAGTCATTCACATGGTCTTAATGAAGTTTCCTCTAGCTATTGTATCATACTTTACTAGAGCCCCTGCTGAAGGCATAAAAACAGTTATTTAGCAACAAGGACAGAGCAATTTCCCTTCTTCAGATCCTCAGAATGGACCATCAATGTCAGTGATTCTGACAAATAAATGCCATTTGGGCTATAACACAAATCATTGAAATGAAGCTGTTCAAAGTAGTAGATGCGGGGGTTGGATCATCTCCTGCCTTACAAATGAATCCTTGGGAGTTAGCTCTGCGCAGGGAAAATTGTCCCAGGGCAGGAGACGGGCCCATTCAAGAGTAAGCCTTTCTAAAGGAGAGGAAGTGAATGTTGGTTAAATGGAATCAGGGTTGGTCAGTGAAGACTTGAAGTCTTGGAAATATTTTCACTAAAACAATGTTTAAGCTTAGAACATTATATACTACAGCCCAATAAAAGGCATCACATCTATCACATCTCTACCTAAGTTATTTATTTCTTAGTATTTGGAGAGTACAGACAGCAATAAAAAAAATGTGTTATTTACACATATGATAAACCAGCATAATCCTTTCAACATCTGTCTCCATCCAAGAGAATACACTAAGACTTTGGGGTACTTCAAGCTGAACAATGTTGAGATATTAAATATAAACACACATGTTATCTCTTGGATATTTTTTTCGTTTGATGTCTAATGGGAGCACTGTAGCATGCATTCACAAATAAGGGAACGCAAGAACTGTTTCTTCCATATGAAATCTCCTCATGTAATTTTCCAAATTAACTATGACAGTTCTGTAGGCAAGAGACTACTGTAAGTTGTTTGCATATGTTCCCCTGGAGAACGATACCACAGTTAGTAGCTCAAGCTTTCTGGAGGAAACATGAGGTCTATCTCTTATAAGCAAAAACACACTTAATTCCCAAAGAGCACAACAAAATGACCAAAGCAAAGTGCAGTTCCAAAGCAAACAAGGAGTTATATGAGCATTTCTCCTTCTGGTTAAAAACTCTAATTAGCTCCTCCGAATATAACAGTTTCCTAACACAATACCACCTTCCCTTGACAGCTCTTCCAAATAAATTTTATTGCTCTGTTGTTCAATCTGCACCTCTTCCACTGATGCCTGTACACACCGCTATTTGATATAGCTTTTGAAAAAATACTGCAATATTTCTATCATCACCTGTATCTTTTTCTCCTCACTGTTAATTCTTTGTTTATTGCATCTAACAGAGCTGTAGAGATCAGTCCTAGGTAGGATCAGAAATAATTTTAATGTGCTTTTAACAAATAAAACAATGCAGAACTACCTCACAACAGTGTGATTTTAACCACGGTCTGAAGCTTTATTAGAACTAACATGACTTCCGTTCATGTGCTAGAATTGTCCTTATGTTACATGCAGAGTGAATGCCTCAGCATTTCAACAGCAGATACTTTCTCGTCTTAATGGCTGCTAACTGTGTTTAATCTCATTTGCATGTTTTCTGTTGACAACTGATCCTGAGACTGTTAATCATCAATTGATGGGAAAATTGTTCTTGAAAAATAACGAAATACACCCATTTGTCATCTGAAGCTGATCAGAAGAGAGAAACTGTGTATTCAGGTCACCCAAAACTTTACAGTCACAACTAGTCTGCAGACACCAGCTACCTGGCACCTAGATCCACCTTCTCCAAGTACAAATCTTGCCCCTTAGTGATGACAGTTTAATGACTGGGACACACAATAGGGCAACTGTGAGTTTATGCACCAATGACACACAAATCAATTATTAGATAAGTTCTTGCCTCTTTTTTTCTTTACTTTGATGTTTCTTTTAAATAATTTTCCTCTAACCCATTTCACAGGGGCAAAAGAAAAAGAGAAAAAAAAAAGTCATTTTCATTGGCTAAGCATAGCTGCTTAGCACATCATTTGTCACCGTGTTATCCACACATCCCAGCAGCAGTGGGAGCACAACTCATGTCTTGAAATAGGGCTGTGAGATGTTTCACGCCACCTTTTTTAGCTGTAAGGAGAAAATCTTCCTCCCTCTCACCCAATTAGCTCATACTCACCCTTTTTCACTCATGAGAACTGAAGGCACAACCAAATTACATTAAAAACAAGAAAAACATTAACTACTTACAAAATAAAGGAATTGCCTTGTCTCCAGTTCTTATATAGGTAAAGATTCTGAACCTTCAATCTCTTCAATGACTTCCCGACACTAGTTGTTGTGGAAGTCTGGAGAGATGTACCATTTGTGATGCACGCAGAAAAACTAGATATTTTTAAAGGTTTTTATGAAATGAGTGGTAATAAAAATTCTGAACAGCTCACTGACATAGAGAAAATTTATTTAACCTTTCATAATAAGCTGTGGCACTAAACACCCTAACAAAACGTTTCCAACATGATCTATTTTTTATCTTTAATTATCTGGTCTGCAGCCTGGGTACAGGGTTAAGTAATTTTTTTTTCTGTCATGCGGACTTCATCCTGCACCACCATCATGTTGTTAATGTCATTTTGCTACCATCACCACCATTATTAGCAATCATGACTTTTCTTGTTGTTGTTATTGTCGTCACAGTGTGTGATCCTAACCATGGAACAGAAATCCAGGAGAGCTTCACCTGCTTAAACATGGGTATCTGGAATTTAGATACCTACATCAAGCCAAACATGCTTTGGTCTGTGCCCTTGTTGTGTTTGGTTTCCTAGTAGAGATGTATCCGTTGTGAATCTTGTAAAATCTTTCTCTTGTGATAAAGGTATAAATTCCATTATTGCTTTCAATAAAGTTCCTAAAATTCTTATTAAAATGCTATTTTACGGTAGCAAACAGCATAAAAAGAAGGAAAAATGGGACAAGTAGGAAAAAGACATGCTATAGGATACTGCCTGGAATATATTCTTCCCAAAAATACCCACATTATCTCCCATTAACAGTAATGGAAATTTTTCATGCACATCAAGGTAGAATATATAGCCCAGTTTTTGATTGTTTTGATATATATATATATAAATGTAGCCATACAATTATTCCTTCAGCCAATTTAAAAACCTGTGATTTGGAGTTTAAATTTATTCATTAATACCTGAAAATAGAGAAAAACAGAATGGAACCAACATTAATTTAAAGAAAAAACATCTGATTATATGGTGAAATATATCAGGGATAGGGAAGAAAATCAAGTTTAATTTTTTTTCTTTCTTGAGTCAAGATTAGAGACACTGTCAGAATGGTTATCCCATTGAGATCAATTGTTTGGAAAAAAAATTTAGAAATTAAAAATTTATGATACAATTATAGACCAGATCATTAGTGTCAGAAAGGGTATATATTATTTTGCATAGGCAATAATAGAAATAAATGTCTTAGAATATGGAATTTTAGAACAATATATATGCAACAGTGAAGAGTTTTGATTGAGACAAATTGTATAAACAAAATATAAAAAATACAAGAGAAAGTATAAAGATATCTTTTCATTTATGTGATTTGCTTCATTTGGACTAGGTTTCCTAACTGATTTAATATCCCATTGCTAATTAATGTGAAATTAGGAAGTCTGAGAATTAGAATACTTTAGACTCATAAACCCATTGAAGACTAATGGCAGGCTGTAGATCATGCACCCACCTACCTTTTCTTAAAATTGCAAGATAAAAATTCCTGTATTTCAATCTGTTTTGTAGTAACTATTATTTTACTTTATTTTGAGTATTAAAATACTTGTACATAAATGCCCTCAAAAGTCAATTGATATATTTTATCTAGTTACCACTAAAACTATGAGTAGTCTGTTTGTGGAAAAACAGGCATCATTGCATAATCCCATCTAACTCGTCCCACACAAGAAAGTAGCAAGTCCTAGATTTCTTCATATTAAACTTTTATATAGGAGGAAAAACCTCTCCTAGCTAAACAGATGAAAATTAAAGGCTACCAAAATTCAAGGTCATCTCCAAAGGCACCAATTTAAAAATAAATAACAATGAAACAAAAATTGCAAACACATATCCACAAATCAGAAAGATTCGATATTCTAATATTATGGGCTGGTTTCAGATCTTACTTCTGTAACTCCGCATTTGGAATTTCTTTGGATTCAAGGAAATACAATCTGCTGTTACTACTTAAAATAAAAATGTTAAGCCTTCTCTTACAAAAACTTGAATTTTTGAAGTGAAAAAGGAGGAAACTTTTGCTGGCACTAACGTCTAACCCAACTTCTAAAATACCTTGCTAGATAAAAAGGTAAGTAGTAAGAAGTGAATTCTTTGCTTTTCCATCAGAGTTTCTAGAGGGTTAAATTTCATCAAGCCTCGTTCTTTTATTACAGTGTTAATGACTTATCCTCATGTTATGGGCATGCCATAATGCTGAAACACTCTGAAATGGATCAACTCCGCTATCATCAAAGAACTTAAATGTTTCTTTTTATGTCAGGAAATGATATAATCTCTCTTAGAGTTCTCTCATGGCAAACTGACCCAATTCGAATGTAATAATAATGTTCTTGAACTTTGGATTGTTTCTGTTGATGATAGCAAATTTCCATATTTGATAGCTCTGGTGCTATTTATGCTACGGTCACCAGCCCTGCCTAGTTCACAGTCCTCTGAATTGCCAACAAATCAAAAATTGCCCAAGCATGACATTTGAACCTGTTGCAAAATATCAGTCCCATCTTCTGTAAACACGTATGGATGAGGTCATGATCAGATCACAGGACCAAGTATGTTTATTATAAAGATCAACCTGGTTTGACAAGATTTGGCTTAAAGCTTCCATCAGGTCCTGGTTTCTTTGAATTCAGTGCAAGGTTTATGCATATACCCACTGTGACTTTTCTTTGTGTTCAGTTCACATCTGGTTTTTCCCTTTTCATTCTAGTTCGAGTGTGAACAAAGAACTTGGGGTTTATCACTTTGTTTCCTTTGGTTTCATAATGAAAGAAAAAATTTCACAGAATTTAATGAAATCCTCCGATCAGACTGATTCATCTAGAAGTGAAACCCAAGTTCATGCAAAAGACGATGTGGAACAGAAGGCTGAACATGCAAAGACAATTCACTTTTTCATAGGAAGGCGAAGAAACTTAGAAAAAAAAATGGCTAATACAATATTGCTTTGTGGGGCTTTTTTGTTTAGTTGGTTGGATGGTTTGGTTTTTTGTTTTGTTTGTGGTGGGTTTTTTGTTTGTTTTTTTGTGTTTTTTTTTTTTTTTGTTGTGATAGAACATACCCATCCCCAAAGAAATTTAGGTTAAGAGAAACATATTTTTAAACCTGAAATATGTAGTCCATGAGGGCTTTACTAGTAAAATTAGGTCAATTTTGTAATGAGATGTTCCAAAATAAATATCATTTTTGTCTTAAAATGGAGAAACATTTTTATTTATTTTGTAACCTTTTTCAGCTGGAACTGATGAATTCAGAAACAATTTGTAAATTTTGTAGTTGATTGGTGTTCCTCTGTGAAGAAGTAAATGACTGAAAAATTTTACTCTGGGACATAAATGACATTGAAACATGAACAAGAGCAAATTAACTAGCTTGAAAAACAAACTTTAAAAGTGCTATGCAATTATTGCTATAATCGTGTATCTCACCTTCATTTCATGGTGCAGAAGGGAGTCAGATGTAGTGTTACAGAATAACTAAAATCCAGTCATCCAGTCCATTTTTTTTTGACTGGAGAAAGGAGCTTCTCATCAGTACAGTGTTAAAATATCGATTTTTGGTTTCAGTGACTTATACCAAAGATGACCGTTCTCCTGTTACTTTATTTCTGTGAAGTGTAGCTGACTGTAGAAATCTCAGCATTAAAACACAACGTTTAACAGCAGTGCACTCTTACTGTGAACACCATGTATAACGATAAATGTAGGATAACCCACTGCCAAAACTGATTAAATACACACTGCATACTTAACTCTGCTTAGGGTAAAATCAACAAGAAACATATGGGTCTTTTCCTGCACTCCTGAGGTGATCAGAATCAGCTAAGAAAGCTCAGTCTAACTTTAGGTCTCACTGTATAGAATAAAGTAGTATGGACTGTAAGTATAAACATCTAGGCTACCTACCAGCAGAAAGTAGTTATCACTGGGAAAGCTGATTTAAAACTCTTTCCAGACCTGCTTTGATAGCTAATATCCATAAGATTAATTGTGTTATCTTCTAAATACCAAGTCATATGTTGACTGTCACTACCTAAAGTAAACCCAAATCAGAAGACGTGAAAATATGTCAGTCAAAATCATACTAAAATAAAACACTATCTTTTGTGCACAGATCTCTCCTCCTTTTGTGCTTCTAAGGAAGAGCATGTAACTACAAACACCAGAAGAAAAGGGTACTAGGCTAGGTACATATGAAAGAATCAATATGTGCAGGCTTTGTCCACTTTTGAGATTATTTCTACCATTGAAGTCCTGTAGCATGAACTATAGGACATACGGTCTTTACTCAAAACACAAAGATAGTGTAGATACTTTAAATTGAAAAGGCAACTGTGATTCGTCATAAATTTCTCAATATATTTGCCCTGAAGGAAGAGATATAATGCAATGCAAATGGAAAATTAATTGAAAACCACTATGTTTTCTACAGCAGGGCCCTGACAATTGTTGATTTCATACAAGCAGTGCACTGTTTCCTTTCTGGGAGCTCCTAAGCAATCTTAAATAAGGTAAGATGATAACTTCAGCAGCCAAGACTGAAGATTTCTTCTTCTTCAGACATATAGATGCCTCCCTATAGGTAACTAATCTGATAAAAACCTTATGGATTTCATCTGAACATTAATAAGAAAGAATGAAAAGGGGAGAATACTGGTGGTTTTGACCTAAATTCAAGCCAAGTCCCCACACTGTCTAACACCCAAAACAATATTGTCTGAGTGGACTTAGTACCCTTAGTGACAGTAAGAATAATTTCCTTTTTCTCTTAAAGCTTTAAATAATTTGTATTTCCTCCTTTTCTCAAGGTTTTTTGACGTTCACTCTAATGTAATTACTTCAACAGCTGACATGCTCATGTAGTAGAGATTTGAGTAGGTACCATGTATAATTAGAAGAGGAATGAGATTGACCTTGCTGACATAAAGAAAAAGCCAGGAGAGCTATAGGTGGATACATAAGAAACCAGATATTCAGGTTGAATATAATTCATTAGTATCATAGTACAAAAGTAATTAGAAGTGGAGGTATGTGACTTTGAAAGACATGGCATAAGTCAAGATCAGCCAAACAATATGGAACTCTGAAAAAAAAAGACATCAAAATGCCAAGACAAATTATTCAGTGGAATTGTTTCTGCATGGTGCCTGTCTGTGACAACTGGGCAATTAAAAATGCAAATAAAAAGAGAACTTGCTCCTCAGCAGGTCTTTAGGGTTAAAAACTCCTGTTCAACAGGCTTACAAGAAATAAATTACAGCTAATAGGCAAGTTTAAAAAAAATAATGTATAAGGAATTAATCAGGGAAGCAAGTTGCTTTTGTCCCAGAAATCAACACTTCTACTGAATCAAAGTATTTGCATGCAAAACCAGTCTTCTCAATGACTCACTACCATGCTTCATTTGTTCCGTTGGAAACCATGAGATACTGGTTTGTATTCCCTAAAGTACACATGCAGAAGTGCAAACATGTTATTACATACACCAAATGGGCAGTTACAAGTGAAATCAATTGTTGGCACAAAAGTGGTCACGTTGAGCACAAAACAAATTACAGTTCCTGTGTAATTACTTTAGAGCACTCATAAATACACATTTGGCAGGCAGAAATGATTTTTTTTTTAAGCTGCTTTTAATATCTTTGCCTCATAGATGCGTAAAATCAATTGTTAAGGTACAGGGTACCTGTTCCTCATCAGTTGCCTGAATGGTTGCATAGGAAAATGTTGGCTGTATTAAGAAATTCATACAGTTCCTTGACAAATGTCTTCTGCTAGTCCAGAAACAATATATCAAAAAATTGTGGAAGAGTAAAGATACTAATGATTATGAGATAGATAAAAATAAATAATTTAGTAAATAACCTGCAGTAAAGAAGCAGATGTATTGAAATCTTGTTCTCCAACATAGAGGCTAGACTATAATATACAATGCAATATCAAACTGTTTGGCTTCCAATAAATTAATACTAGCATTTTCTTGATTCTGAGGTGCAGCAGTTCCACTTGAAGAGCTTTGATTTAAAAAAAGTTTCCAACTGAAACTTTGTTAAAACTGCCAAAGTTCATCTGTGCTCTCTCTTCAGGCTACTGTTATAGAATGACCAACTGCACTCAAAAAAGTATGTAAAACTGAATAAATATTTCCTGGAACAATATGTAAGTGTTTCAATTCTCTGTTACTCTAATAGAGTTTCAATATCTATTGCAAATTATTATCAGTCACAATGACAATTGCTTTTAAACCTGAAAAGAAAAATGAAAGTAAATACACATAAAATAGGAAACTATTTATAAAGGCAGGAAGGAAGCAGACAATTTTAGAGATTCAATCAACATTCTAGACAAAATGGGTGTTTTTATAGGAAAAGAGAGGGAGAAATGCAGAGCTATTTATCAGGGCTTCCTTACATTACAATTTTTACTTGGACAGGACGATGAGGTGCATGTTTAGGACTGCATATGCAACAAGATACATTCAGAGCTGTTCTCCTGATTACCCCAAAAAGGTGTTGAAACACGTATTGTCATCCATGGCCTAGGAGAGCAGTGGTCTGAAAAACAGAGCAATAAATCAGACATGAGGAAGCAAATAATCCCATCCTGACTTTTCTGTGTGACACTACAAACCTCATAGTAATTCTGAAGGTTGTGGGGCCTCATAGAAGATCTTACTAGGAAAACCTTTGTCCCCAGGCAAGCTTATTTGCAGACCTTACAATAATATAGTCCCCATAGAGAGGTAAATAATGTCATGAGAGTCCATATCCTTCCATTTCTGGTGCCAAAGATTACACCAAAAATTGTCTCTATGAAGGGCAAGAGCCTGTGTAAAAACAAGCATGTTGGTAATGTTGATAAATCTGTCCATGTAATTAGATTACACCAGCCACTCAAACACCATTTTTACCATAGGCACAGGAACATGTGGATTTGAGAAGAACCCGGAGCAGGACACCATGTGCCCCCATATAGGGATCCTTCCTTGCTCTCTTCCTGCTGGCTTCAGCAATTAGAAGCAGTCTGACCCTGTTACGTTTGTGTTGAGGGAGCTGAAGCTTTCACCTGAATTTGCTCTGATTCTCCTGCCTTGTACATGGAGAAAGCTCGTAATTAGAGCTCAACATCTAGTCTCCATCAGTCTTTTAAACTGCCACAGTTTTCAGTACAGGCTTTTTGTATGAGGCTTTTTTTTTTCCCTAATAATCCCCTTAAGCCGCAACCCCAGGAGACTATTCATTTTCAGCACCATGCAGGACAATGGAAGAAAGAGATCTCAATTTTAACCGATTGTTGGCCCGTGTAACCAAACGGAGAGGGGAGTCAGCTCTGTGACCCCATCCAGGCTCGTATCATTGGCTCTAACCCTTGGAAAGTTGTCCAGATCCTTTTCTGGTAGAGAAGGCTGGTTAATAGTACAGGTGAAAACTAATCTAGTTACATTCATGGTCTCAGATAATTTGAGTCCCGGTCCTCTGACTATCCATGATTGTTTCCTAGATGTCCTAAATGTTACTTACTCTCTGATGTTTTTTGCAGTGAAGCAATGATTTCCCTCCAGAACAAAGCCTGGGTGTGCCTGTGGGTCTTGACAGTTCACAGGAGAGGCTCAGCCTGGATGGCATTGAACAAGTTTGGCTCCTTCTTCCCTGTACTGTCCTCCAGATTGTCCCAGAAAGCTTTGCACATTCATTCTTGCTCTTATGCAGCAGCCAGGGCATACAATGTGTACCCTCAGTAGCACGCCATAAAAGCAAGTGGACTCCAGAAGGCAGTTAAAATGTTCCTCACAATTTGAATGGGAAAGCATCACAAAAAATAGTGAGAATATAGCAACAAAATAAATGCCCTACTGGCTAATACAATCTAGTTCAACATCTTGTTTCTTGCAGGGGCACAAAGAGATGCTATACCAGAAGCACAACTGGATCCTGTGGCCCATTTACCTCATGCTTCCTCAGCTTCTACAACCACTCAATTAAGGGTATCAGAGGGTTCATTCTTACTGGTTTGTGTCTGTTAATTGACCTGCTGTTCATGAATTTGCCTAACCTCTTTATAAAATTGCCAGTGCTGTCTTTCTCCATAACTCTCTGTCCAGAAGGTCATCACACTATATATAAAAATAGTACTTTATCTTTTTTAAAAAATCAATCACATACCTATTTTAATGAATGACTCTGTAGTTCTAATATTGTGGAGGGTGGTGAAAAAAGATTCTGCATTTCCCTTATCCACCCAGTTGTGATTCCATAAAACTCTATTGTATCCCTTTCCGCAGCCTTGTCCCTCCAAACTGAAGCAGCCCAGCCCTTCCAGTCTCACTTTGTAAGGCAGCTGCTCCATTCTTTGGTTATTTCAGCTGCAAACAAAACCTCTCTATAACACTTATCCTGCTGAATGGGACTCATTGCTGGAGCAGATGCACTTAGCAGTGTTACATTTAACTACAAATTCTACAGGTTTCCATTATCTCATGAAAAGCTCATGTTTTGGCATTAATGCAATCTTTATGATGAAGCATGGCACCCAAGCAGGGGGAGGTCAGCATTAGAGAACATGATGAGAAAAATCTGTTTTATTAGCATCAATATGCAGAACTATTGAGCTAGTGCATAGGCTGAAATGTATTTCTATACCTCCAATTGCCTTAAGAGACAACCAAATGGAGCTCTTCACACTCTGATCTCACATTACTTTCACTGTTGTGAAACTGTATTTGCTTTGCTGGCTTTATCTTCAAATGTATGTCAGTGTAAATGAGAAAGACTTCTGGCTCAGGGCATTTTGCTCCCTGTGGCTTGGTAAAATTATTAGAGAGTTGCTGGAAACAGAGGCCTGAGGAATGCTATGCAGTTTGTATCTTTCTCATTCTCAGGTTCTGCAAGGGAAATAAAAACTCTGATATTTACAGGAGATATTACAAAAGCAGTAGACCTCAAGAAAACAGCTATTTTCTCTCTGTAAATTTCTCCTGCAAAAAACTACTGCAGTGGAGATTTGCAAGACAGCTTCTTGGAAAACCCCAATTAAACTACTAAGATATAAGTGAGAGGAATATGTCACCATTGTATATAAGTAAAATCAGCTGATCTTAGGGATTGAGACCTCATTGAAACCCTAGAATTTTCCAGGGTGAGAGAAACATACCCAAGGAGTGCGATGAGCTGTGATGGGCCTAAGAGGAGGAGAAAGATTTAACAAAGAGTCAGGCATAGCTTTAAGAGAAAAAGGAAGCTTTGAGTTTTAGTCTGCTGGAAGCCTTTGAATGGGATTGGAAATAATCACCCTCTGATTTCACCACTTCTTCCTAATAAAGTTTTGTTCTGGAGTAATAATTAGAAAAATACATATACACATAGCTATGTCTTAAAATGTAGTAACATACATGAATGATGCACATATGTACATTTCAGACTTTATCAAAAGAGGAAAAAAAGAAAGCCTTACTCTTCCTTCCACACCTAGAAAAAAGGATCCAGGATTTTTGTTTCAAGTGCTACTCAACTACAATAGAAAATGGTCTTCAGAGAAGTCTTTCTGACTTTGTAACTTTTTGTCTTGACCCATCATAACAACCGTTCTCATGATCACCACCAGAAAAAAGAAGTTATATCATTATCTGTAACCATAGCAGCAGCAGCAGGAGTAAGCAATTGAATTTTCTGGATGAAATGTATCCATCATCAGTTAGTGCTAAGTGCTAAAATGCTGCCATAAAGAAAACCTTGGGAAAGAAGAACAGATTTAGATTTTTTTATAGCTGCCATGGCTTAGCGAGAGGTGTCTCTCTGCCTTCCAAAAACACAACAGTGCAGATAGAAACAACATATAAATCTGGTTAACTTTTTACTACCTCAGACACCTGAGCAGTAGGTAAAAATAACGTTGCTAGCTATTCCCAGCGAAAAAAGGATCAGGAGGGCTGAGTTTTTAAAGTTTCATGGTTTCATTTCAGAACGAGATTTTATATGATTTTTCCATCTTTCTACTATTTCACAGTCTCTAAAACATAGTTCTACAGAAGATTAAAAAAAATACTTTTGTTATCACAGTGAAATTCTCTTAGTGACTGGTTGGAAGAACAGATACATTCAACTGAAACTCTTCTAAAAACAGGAAATAAAGTAATAGTGATCAGATGGTCCCTAGCTCATTTTTTTTATTTGACAGGCAATGTTTTAAATAGCCACAGTAACTCAAACTAAAATGCATGTACACTCAACACCTTCTCAGAGAAGTTCTAAAATACTCACTAATATTTAAAACTCAGTTGTCCACCATTCCTACCAGCAGTCTATCATCTTCCCCCAGGAATGATTTATAGAATGCTTCTCTAATTAGGCAAGGAATATTATCAAATCACTTCAGAAAAATGTTGTAGATAAAGGAGTTAAAAGAAGATTGACCATTTCAATTAACCATTAACCAAGTTCATAATTTATTAGTCACATATGGCTCTTGTATAACAGGGAGGGATATACAGAAGTTATTCCTTCTTAGTCACTCTAGACATGCATCAGCAGATCTACCTGAGTAGTCTTTTAATCTCATACCTTTAAATATATTAATTTCTTCCCACAGATACAGAAATGTAACACTTGTTGAATGCAGTTCTTGTATTTTATCATTATGACTTCTCAGAGCCTTTTAGAGTGTTCACACAATACCTGCTGTAAGAGCCACTGCACTGGCATAGTCCATCAGTCCATCCAGACATTGTGTTTCTGACAGAGAAAGGGGACTGAGGAAAAATGGCTGAACTGGGAAAATATATAGCAAGAATGCTTCCGCAGTGGGTGCTAAATAATAATTATATGCATGTTCTCATTTGGTCTCATGATCTTTTCTCCAGGTATGGCCTGATGTGCATGATAAACTCAAGACAGAGGCATATTTTTTTCCCTGATTTGTGTATTATTAAATGTATATGTAATTAGTACCGTTAAGAACTTTCACAGTATAAAGTATATAACTCATTCATTTTGGAAACTTTTCTGACATTGTTATAACGTATGTCCACCACCCAGTTCACAGTGGAACAGAACCATCTCTTCCCAAAATGTCATTTTGTGGTTCTTGAAAGGAGGGGTTTTGACTTTCACCAGCCTGGTTTGCATTTATATCCTGCATAGCTGTATTTCAAATCGAAAACATGTGACACAGATATTCCATGGCTGAGAATACTTCGTCCTCTATCTGTATTATGTCTTATTCCTCAAAGTTCAAATATAAACTCACAGCTAATCTGCCAGCCTTTCCAGTATAATAGAGGCAGTGTTTTACTTACACAACCCTTCCTGTTCCAACTCATATTGTTACTTATTTACATTAAGACAAATGTCAGTGCTGAGGTTAAAGTTATCACACAGGTATTCATAAATGAGTAAGACTTCATGTAACTAAAATCTGAAGTCATTCTCTAGAAACAGATATCCATTTGAGCCCGGATAAAGTGCTGACAATCCCCCAAAGCAATTTAGTAAAACCCATGAAGGTGAAAGAATACGGAAAGTGGAGGGACAAGGTAGCATAGTACATGACACTAACTAGCACATGGTTGACACAGTTTATTCATTCCTCTGATTCTCTTCAAACCATGGTAGACTACACTAAAAATAATAGCTACCCTTTTAACCTAAGTCTCATCCAACTGAGCAGGATGTTCTTTGGTTTCCTGTTGCTGCTACTACTGCTGCACTTTGAAAAAGGAGCTGTCCAGCAAGAACATGAAATGGCACAAAAATAATCATATACACATCAAATGGAACCAGGGAAATCTTTAAGCTACCCACATACACTATCAAGAGAAGACAAGTGAACATAAGATTATTGCTTTCACAGAAGAGGTATCTGTTTCATGAACCTACCTGGTAAAGATGAACTGAAGTTGTCCTCCATCTCCCACTCAGAAAACTTATAAGAGTAAATTTTCTTCAAGTTGAAAACAGATAGACTGGAGAATTTTAAGTCATGTCCAATGTTGTTTGTTGCCTGAGCAATGAGGAAAGAAGCTAAAAGATTAGTGACTCACTATGGTACATCTGTGGGCACAGAATAAAAATTATGTTACTCATAGGGTCCTAATTCTTTGTTCATTTTCTTAAAAAAAAAAAAAAAAGTGATCAAGAGCCCCAGTATATGTGTATATTAAGATATTGATCAACATTGCATTAAAGTCAAGAGGGAGGGGATACAACTCACTACAGTGTGGACTCCTATATCTAAACTTCTGGCCTTGAGCTCTCTTCATAGTCAATAGAGAGAAGATCAATAAACTCAAAAGACTTTAAAGTGTAATTCCTCTCATCCTCCTAAAGCAGACAGTATCTTTTGGTCAGATCAATCACACTATAAACTCTATTGAGTGTATTGGAGTTGACTATAATAGAATAACTAGCACAGACACAAACTTATAGTGTAGGTATCAAAAGCTAGACATAATGTGCACTGCCAGAAGCTTTGTTTTGGTAAAAAGATGGCCAAAAATACGAAGGAATGAGTCAAAACAAACAAACAAACAAATATTGAGACAAGCACATATCTTACTGTCTGCTGTTGAATATATTCTTTTGATTGTCTTGTATTTCATCAGCCCTTCTTTGACAGGACTTTATAGCTAAGGACTATATTCTAAGAGGTATATCTGATGTCAGGGGAATATTTCTAACATATGGGATGAAAGGCACAGTGATCAAAGTCAGAGGTAGAGACCAGTCTGCAAAACCTTAAAGGCTTCCAGGGAGTGTTAAGCCAACTAAAACAGCATGGGCAGTACTGAAAATGAACATTAGTATAACCTCCTGTTGCTGGATTTTTTTTTTCAGCATTGACACTGCAGTCATTCCTTTCTCTTCATTTGATTAATCACAAGGGACAATATTTTCATGCCTGGAACCAGGCTGTATTTTACTGTATGTTTTTATGATATTTACACTGCAGTTGGAATTAGAGAAGATTGTCATTCAAGTTCCATTCCAGCATTCCATCAGATAAACAACAAATTATCTGGGTTGATTAAGTTCACCTTGACAAAGGGGTCAATGTCTGAGGCATCATCTGCTGATAAATTCATATCCACAGACTTCAAGGGGAATATTTGTTAGTAATTAACTTCAAGTTGCTTCTACGGTAGGAATTTAAGAGCTTTACTTCAGCTTTGTTTTTCAGATCAGTCATCTAATTTTGCTGTCTTCTGAAAGAGGCAAGCATACAGAAGGCACAATGTTACTGCAGTGCTTTCCTTGGAATCCAAACTGTGTTTTTATGACTGTTACACAATCAGCTGTGTGGATTCATTGAACCACTCACAGTCAGTACAAAATTATACTCACTCACTCTTACTGGAAAATAAATAAATAAATAATAATGGAACTCAAAACATAAATCCATCATGTACCTGAAAAAGGTTGGATAATTCCCCTGAACTTCGTTACATTAATTTAACCAAGCAACTACAAAATTTACTCATAGTTTACCAGATCGTCATGTGAAAAAAAAAAAAAAAGGAGTTATCTGTTCCACTTTCAGTGGAAAGGCAAAAAATTCACATGCATATGCATACATACATATATGTATACACTCACTCTTATATACTTTTTTTTTCCTCTGGAAAATACTTAGTTTAGACTGAGACTGAGCACCTCAGCCATAATATAAAAGCACAGTTAGGAAATTTCCAGTTTACTCTGAAGTGTCAGAATATTTTCTGATTGTCTGTACTAGTGGGAAGATTCATCCTTGAGAATGAGAGGAAACCAAGAAAGAGTTTTCGGGACAGATTAGTCTTAAATTTCATGCTGCTAAAAAACCACATTGGTTATATAACTACATAAACCTGTACATATTCTGAGAACAAGAATCCTGACTTCTGTTTATGCTTATTTCTCAGGCCATAAGCAGTTTCCTTAACAAAACCAGTATATCACAGAACTCTGTTGTGTCTATTAAGACAGATGGCTTTCCAGTTGGAACCATCGTGGTGCTGTACACTGGCAGCTAATGGCTCTTACTATCTCATAGGAGACATTCAGCACCTTCCCAGACTGGATTGTTAACAATTTAATTTCTATGTGGGAATCTACCAATCATTCACAACTAGCAGAAGAAGTGAATATATTTATACATTGTTTATGTAAGCTAACATCTGGACCCTAGGTGGCTCTGAAGTTACTCTTGTACCTACTCTCCTTGCTTGTCTGAAAGACATTCAAGAAGCTCAAGTGAAATGACAAAAATTGGAAAGCAAGTCATTGGATCAGACAGGATTAAAAAGGCCTAGGACTCCTTTGACTTCCATTATTGCCTAGTACCTTGACCCACATAATGTGCCTAGAGGATGGCTTCAAAGCTTTGTAAAAATCTGGCTTCTTTATCATTCCTGGATTGTTTCCAGCAAGATATATTAGCAGCTCACCGTGATCTTTCCTCTTGGCTATATTCAACTAAATGACTGTCTGCTCTCAGCTCTACTGATGTAAATCCAAGGCGTCACTGAACTCAGAGGAGGAAGTTCAGTTATGTTTCTTTAACTTCAGAGGACTTGTATCTGTAACTCAGGGCATTGACCAAGACTCTTCACTCTTTCCGCATTTACAGTAGGATCACTGAATTGAAAATTGGCCCATAGTCAGGACTTTGAAAATCGTCATAGTTAGGGAAATTAGATCAGGTTGTCAGTATCACTTCAGATAACTGTCCTTTCATGATTAATCTTTTTTTATACCAGTGACATGTGTTTCCTTCTAAGGTGTGGACCGCTGAAGGTGTTACATCAGATCTCAATATAATGAACAATTTGGTGTAAAATATAGAAGACTGAAAATTATAAAATTCTCAGAACAAAAACTAGAAGAAGAAGGTTTAACATAGTTGTCATCCAAGCAAGTACATAACCCAGTACCTTGCTCAGTCATGGCCCCTGCATGGAAAACAGTGGTCATAATGATTCTAACACATATAAAAAACACAAAGGAGTGTCAGGCAAAGGAACTTCCACATGGAATATCTGAACAGAAAAGCAGTGTAGAAAGAACAGTGTTTCTAAATGCAGTGCCAAATTTCCCACAGACTTCAGGGCAAGTAAGTCTGCTGTCCCATCTTTGATGATTGCAGATTGTCCAGAAATTTATTTTTCATGTTGTCCTCCAACATGGTAATGATGACATCTAAGGGCTTTTAATGTTCCTCTTTAAGGCTGCATAAGCAAATAATAACTTGCTGGAATTTGGAGAACTAGCAGTTAGTTTAACCACTTTCCAGGAGTCTTTTTCTGTCATACAGAGAAAGTGTTACAAATCAGTTTGTGTTTTAAATGTGGGTGAACATGTACACCAAGCAAGGAAATCCAAAGTAGTGTTCCCTTTGCTTTGCTCTGAGTGAGCCTCAGGAAGCCACCCACTCTGCTGAAGAGGTTTTTGTGAGAACAATACAGCTCATCACATCAGAGGGAAAACCCATCTTTGTGTGATGGGTTTGCTACTGCAGTTCATTTGCCTGCATCTTTGATCTGCTACTCTGTTTAATTTTCCTGACATGTAGTCACACTGTTCAGAAATCGGTCTCTCCTGGCCTTTTAGAAACATGTGACTCATTTCCTTTTCATGGTGACATCTCATCAAAAGTGTAAGCAAAAATAAAGCAGTTATATCAGATCTTCAGTGATTTGCATATCTCTGTTAATCATTTAACCCTGAAAATCTATGCCAAAATATTCAAAATACCCATCAACTTCAGTGGGATTTCTTGCCCTTTCAAAATCTTTGAAATTTGAAATTTGGGGAACTGGACTACTGATAGAAGAGCCCAAGTTTGAGTTCCAAGTTTGAGTTCTTCATTAATTTTATCAGGAAAAAAAAAAATCAAGAAAAAAAAAAATAACAGTGCATTTTGCTCAAGAACTATCTCTAGCCATATCAGTTAGGTAGTGAGAGAGATTGTCAACAGACCACTAAGCTGACCTGGTATAATTTCAGCTTAGCTGAACGGCATTTAATAGCTTTGATGATCACTTGCTGAAAGCTTGCCATGTTATCTGTGTGCCATGCTGTCCTGCACACAAGGTGCACAAGTATTTCTCAGGTTCACCTTCAAAGAGGAAAAAAAAACCCTATGAATTCCACATGAGAGGCTCAGCACAATAAATGTGATCTGTGATGCTCTGGTCCCAAGCAATGGCTACAGGCCTACATGCCTGCCATGGACATGGAGACACCAGGGGACTCTGTACAAGTCCTTAGTGCTAGAGAGAACAAAATAACATAGTGTAGCAACAGTTCTTCTGTTAATATCCTAATCAAGAAGCCTTCATGAAGTCCTTTCCCACCTAACATTTCTACTATGCTCATTATCATAATATTTCTGTTTTCCCTTCCAAGCATAAGGGAATCCAGAAAGAAGCGAAGTAACACAAAAACTCCTCAGGCTAATTTTTCCTATGCACATGAAAGTGGAATGAGTATGATATAACCTGGGCTGGAAGCTGAGCCAAGAAGAATGCATTTACACCCAGGAATCCTCCACTCCTCATATTCCCATTGTGGAAGACTTTGAACCCAGTACTCTGTGTCTGTGTCCACATTTCTCTCCAGACACGAAGGCAGCTCAGCTTTCCTCTCACTGTGCTCCTGGCAGATGACATATGTGATCTGAGACTTCCCCAAAGGGACAGAGAGGATGGAGTAAAGCTGATCAGAAGTGTGCTGCCCTGGCTTTGCTTTGTTCACGACTAATGCATGAGGCAGCTTTGCGGGGCTCTACTTGTTCTCTCCATCTTTTCCCTGGGGTGCTTTAGTCATGCCAGTCATTTAAAGAGAGGATAAAGGCAGCTACATAAAGGCACAGTAAGGGAGGAGTAGCGTGCCCTCCAGCCACTTTGCCCAGCCATAAATGATTTTCCCCACAGAGTTTTACTCCTCTAGGCACGGTGGAATATGCTTTGATTTTCCATCCTTTCTGAACTCATTATCATCCGAAGTCAGTGACATTGGTACAAATTAACACCCAGTCTCTGTTTCTAACAAAAAAAAAAAACATACCAGGTGGACATTTAGAAAAATCAATTCCCATGATAAAGCCAAGGATATTAAAAAGAGAGAGAGAAAGAAACACACAAAGATTACAGAGCACAGCTCTCCCACAGAAGCAGACAGAGTGGCAGCCAGCCATTGTTCCAAAAGGCAGCATCAGCACCAAGAATCAGATGACTAAGCTTCTGATAATGAATGAAATATTTTTACTATGCTGAAAAAATCCTGGCACTGCAGAAGGACTCAGGATAAAGGCAGCAATTTGAAGGACCTTTCTGAAGGACACTAGCAGATACCCTTCTGCTACAAAAAATTCCAGTATCCTGAAGTGAAGGGATGGTTCTGGGTTTTAGCAGGTGTAAAAGGAGACTTGATATAAAAGAGTGGACTTGATGAGAAAGCATGTGAATAGTGTTCACTGTTAAATGCCACCAGTTTTGTCGTGGGAGACATGATGCTGTGCTGATCAGGGATCAAGCTGGCTATGCAAAGGCAGGAGAGCCTGGGAATCCCCAAGTCTTGCAAATGAATGAATGCCTGCAGCATCTTCAATTGTTACTCCCTGCTCAGTGGCTCATTTTCACTCCCTTGCTGAAAGGTGGGGAGCCTGTGCAGGGCTGGACGGGAATATGGTACCTACAGCTCAGCTGCTGTCGTGTGCAGTCTGGTCACTCAGCACAAACCCACTTCAACACAGAGCTGGGGAGTGGTAAAATCTCAGAGGAAGATTTACCAGCACTCGTATCCTCGCTTATGTTGCTATCACAGCTGCCTTCTGATATCTTGTCCAGAGATTAAATGAGTATCCGCTTTGCACTGATGTGTCATGGATATAACCTTTATGGGTACCAGATACATCATATTGCTGGCGGTGTGACCTTATGCTAGCAGAAAGAAGACAGTGACCAAATGAAGATCATCAAGAGGGGGCGTTTTTAAGTCAATGTTATCTCTGACAGTGTCAGTACCATTTGGTTACATTACAGTTATAAAAAGATGCTTCAGATCACCTTTACAAAAATGGAGGATAGAAAGAGAAGGAAATTACAAGGTTTGGATGGATGCTCGTTTATGAAGTCATACATACATACCTACATGTATGTATATGTTGAAACTTAAGGTTGTGTAGACTCTATGGCAAGAAAATGCCAGCAAAGGAGAAGGTTTTACAACGTGAACTGACCTTTAAAATGGTCTTTTTTTTTAATCTGGAAAATAACTTCTGAAATAGAACCCCTTCATTAAAATACACAAAATTTCCCACTTAATCTTACATAATTCAATTTGTGAGGCTTTTTAGCCTTGAGAAAAGGAGGCTGAGGGGAGACCTTATTGCTCTCTACTACTACCTGAAAGGAGGTTGTAGCATGGAGGGGGTTGGGCTCTTCTCCCAAGTAGCAAGTGATAGGACAAGAGGAAATGGTCTCAAGTTGCACCAGGGAAGGTTCAGATTGGATACTAGGAAAAAATACTCCATGGAAAGGGTTGTCAGGCATTGGAACAGGCTGCCCAGAGAATTGGTGGAGTCACCATCCCTGGAGGTATTTAAAAGCTGTATAGATGAGGTTCTTAGGGACATGGTTTAGTGGTAGAGTTGGGTTATGGTTAACTCAATGATCTTGAGGGTCTCTTCCAACTGAAGTGATTCCATGATTCTATGATTCTAATAATTTTTCAATACTACTGAAAATAATTGGTTCATTATAAACTTACTGTGCCGCATGCTCTGAGAAGAAGAGTTATCAGAAATCTTTTTCAAAAAAAACCTTTCCCTTCAATACTGCCAAGTATGTGGACAAGTTAGATATCAACTTGGGATTCTGGAGGCAAAAGCACAGTTAGGACTGTGTCACCCACATAATTCCACACACAGAGGTCTAATTCCATCCAAAAATCAAACTTAGTCAGGACTGAGACTCCAGCCCAAGGTTTGCTCTTGCACCTGCAAACCAAGATATCTGTTCTACTGATTTCATGAAGACCTTTCAAATTATATAAACAAAGTTGGGATCAGGTCTAGAGGTCAAAATTTGTGCTCATTTCCTAGCAATTCTGTTCCTTTTAATTCTGAAAACTGGGGAAGTCCAAACAACGTTAGAATTTTGCATTAAATATCAAACCCAAAGTCCAAGGCTTCAGTGAGGCCACGGCATCTACAAAGCCTTCATTAACTGTGCTGTGAAGCTTTGAAGCTTCGCTGTGCAACTATTAGCTGATCTTATTTAACAAACAGTGCTGTTTGTGATTGAGCAGGTGATGATTTTCTCTTCACTGCCACCAGTCAAGGACTTTCCACTACCAGGACCTGGGCTCCAGCTCTGGGGTCAGATTTCCAGTCTGTAGCAGGGGAAAAGGGAAATGTTATCTGCATTGATTTCTAGTTCAAAGAAAGGTTTTTATTGCTTTCACACTTCGAAAAGCACAGACTATCAGATCATCTCACAGCCAGGTTAATAGTGGAGTCTGTTTTATTTCGTTGTTAGCATGGCGATTATGTTTAGTTTTGTAGGAATAGAAACAGCTCAGACAGTAATTCCTTCTCTGTATTCTCTAAATTTCTTTCCAAATCTGTAGCCTTCTAATACTGACAAGATTGTTTTCACTGATTCACAGACTTAAAAATAAACTTTTAGGTCCGTTTTTTCCTTACAGATCAGAGAAACTGCATACTTGAGTCTACTGTATAGTGACAAAGGATAGGAAGTTATTTTGCTTACTTTCAAATGAGATGCCATATTTTAGAGACCAGCTTTAATGCACTGAATAGCACGTGTGCATCCTAGTTTGGGTTGTGAAACTCTGTCTTCCAGTGATGGTCATTTGATGAGCAGATGGTAAGAAGTATCTATTTATATAAAGAGAAGGTCAGACTCCAGGATTTACTAATGACACTGATACTGCAAGTACAATAAGCCTCAAATGTACCTGAAGATGATGTCACAGGAAGGAGAGCAGGAAGACAAACAGAACACAAAGTAGGGGAGGTCAAGGGATTATTATAAGCATTAGAGTAGTTAAAGCAAGAGAGACTCATAGTAAATTCCAGTAAACAGAAGGAGAGGATAGATGCTACAAGAAAGAGATGACATTTTAGCCATCTCTGAATGTTGTTGATTTCACTGTAAGCCTGATCTCCCAAGGAAATTAATAAATGTTACAGTCCTCACTTAAGATCTTCCATATTTATCAGTGATGGTTTTCTATTCCATTCCTTGCAGACTGATAAATACGAATGCTGTCACACTGTCCCAGTGGAGTCCAGGAACAGTAGGGTGCACTAACTGTGGACTTATTACCAAGCAGTTCCTGAAGTCTCTGGAGTCATCCAGCCTCAGTTAAGTCCACCTAAATGTGTCATATAGTCAAACCTAAAAGAATCTTAAAAGGAACACAAATAATAGCTAGTGTACATAATCATATTGAGAAATTGTTTGGAAAAAGACACGTTTTGTGATTGCTGTGTAAATGGTCCCAAGACTTGCATAAAAGCAATTGCGAACGTGACTACATAAACTCTTTACTAGCAAAGGCAAATAAGATAAGGATTTTCTGTTCTGCTACCACTGATTCTTTGAAGCAGTGGCAGTCTAGACAAACCAAGCTTTGCTTAACCTCCTGTTACAGATGAAATAAATATGCCTAGAAGGAAAACACATAGTTGCTATGTTTTAACTGTAAGGGAAAAAGCAGAGAGAGAAAAAAAAGACCGTCACATACAGCTCAAAAGGTTTTGCATTTTTCAGTGCCTACTGTCTGGCAGCTACTTTCAGAGATTACAGTTACTGCAAGGAAACAACCAATATGTCTCAGAAAGGTAAGAGAGTGTAAGAAGTAAAAGGATAACATTTTAAAGTGAAGCTACGCCTTTGGCATTCACATCAGTAAATTACCATGTAATACCTGCCTCTGAAAGCATGCCAGTCTACATTGTGGCTGCTTATCTAGCTGAAATAGAGCACTGTTGTGCTTTTTCTAATGGGAAGAGTACTTTTTCATACCTAGAAGGCACCTCATAAAATGATCAGGCAGCAAATGTAACAAGCCAAAGATGCAGTTGTGGATGTGGAGCTCAATGCTCTGAGTAGGTTGCAAAGGGATCTGGCAGATGCACAGAGGACAGCCTTGCTGCTGGCCATGAAATGTGATTATTGGGAGAAAACTGAGCTGCTGTCAGAAGGAGGATGCCAGGGCAGGGTCATATTGCATAGAACTCATGTTCCTTACATCATTTCCCATAGTGTCTTCCACCAGCCAATGTGAGAGTCGTAACACTGCACTAGATGAAGTCTGTCTCATGCTTCAGCAGTTGTGCTCTTATCTCATCTGCTGTTCCTTGTCTTGCAGCTTGTGAAGACCATTTTGACAAGCCACGTCTCAGTCATAGCCTGCCTCTTTCTCCGCTCCAGCACCGATGTAGGCACAAGAGAGATCCCTCTCTCTGGTTCTCAGCCACTATCTAATCCATGTGGTTAGGTGTGGCAGTTCATTGTAGCTGTTAACTTTGTAGTTTTACTGTCAGGTGGATTAGTTGCAGTTTCTCAGGGTAAGAGATTTCCTCTTTGTCACAGAGATGCAAAGGGAAAACATATGGAGAATGGGGAAAAGGAAGAGAGTAAAACATAAGAGGCAAAGACTGAGAGAGACAAAGATGAGCATAGTTTTGTATGAAGCAGGCTGGTATTTGTCTTCTCCTCAAACATACATTTTAAAAGTCAGTGCTTTGATGAACTTGCCTGACTGACAGTGGTGAAGCATTTTACTCTGGCCAACCCTGTTTATAGACCACAGGTCTGTGATATTATTTATATTAGAAGATGGGGCTGTAGCTGGAAAACAAAAACTTGCCTCATCGTAAAATACAGCCAGTGGACCCAGGGGTATTTGCACTCCCGACATGCAGCATTTCTCCTACCCACAACTCAGAGGTGGATGGCCATGTCAGGAATGACAGCAGTGTGCCTGCCAGCACAATGCTTGCATGTGGACCATTAGGAATTTTGTGATGCAGCATTGCTGCTCAAACTGTGAGATAAATGTGTTCGTCCTCCCAGACACACCAGGAGATGTGGGATGGTTCTGGGGGATGCTCAGAACTTTGGTGATGTAGCTGGTGTCCCCATGGTAAAGAAGACAGGTTGCCATACTGAGTGAGATCTAAATCCAGCTTCAGTTGCACATCTTGCTATGCATGGTTGAGGTGATTTTGGGGGATGGGTGAGAAGACAGGGTGAAACCCCAAGTATAAAAGTCTATCTTAAATCTGGAATGAGAATATTCCCTAAAGAAATAGTCCAATACTTGTTTTTCTCTAGGTTGCAAACTCTGAGGTCAGGACAGACCTCTTTTTAGTACTAGCATTGTTGTGTTGCTATTGAAAATAAGTAGATTGTCCACAGTACTAAGGCTATTTTCTCATACGTTCTAAGGCAATCTACAGTTTTGTTGGAGTTCCTGGGAAAATTACTTGCAACTACCCAATCTCAAACTTTGACATGCATTCATCAGTCCCTACCCCATCCCCGGTGAAATATTTCATGTTGTTGTTTCTGTTGGGATTTTTGTATTTTGCTTAGTGAAGACTGAATGTAACATAGAATCACACATAAACACAGGACACAAACCCACTCAACCTGGCACTCAACATATGCCTGGCACTAAAGCAGATGAGAGATGTTTTTACCAGAGACATGGGGCCAATGATATGAAATTATTCAACTCCCAGTTAAATTATCTGTGATTGAACTTGATTCCAGCATGAAGAAAAACAAAACCTTACTCCAATAAAAGCCATAAAATCAGTGAAATACTTGGGGCTGAAACTTGCGGTTTCTAGTTAGGTTTTCAGCAGACCCATGCCCTAAGCTACATGGGAATGAAAAAGGAGTTTCACTCTCACATTTTGCTGCCACAAAACCAGGTGAAGGTTGGATTTCAACTACACAGTGAAACTGCCTGAAGTAGGGAAACAATCCATGTTTCTTCACATTGTGACTTCCTCCCACAGGATCCAGCTCCTATAAAGAGTTGCAACCTGGAGTTTTGTACAGGTCCTCTCTAAGTGGAAAAATGTGCCTCTTTATTATTATTCATCTGTTTAAAAAAAAATACACTGCTGCTTCCATGTTTACACTTTTACAGTTTCAGAACAAACCATGTTTATGAGTCAGAAGCTAATAAATATCATGCTTTTTATGTACTCGTAAGATTCCCTGGTCCCTTTGCACCACAAAGCTCACTATGTGTTGGTTCTGGATTGAACAGGGAAGGCAATTAAGCAAGTTGATACCCTGTCTCAAAAACTCACTGCAGCAGAGAGGTGCAAATAAATAATTGAAACCTTACTTTTGCTGCTAAATGCAGAGGAAATTTTTGGTATTTTCTATCCCTTTAACAGAGCTAAGAGAGTCACCAAGGATGAAAATAGGAACTTTTAGTTTAAGCTGCACAGGGTCCAAGATACATCATAGAATATGGAAATATTAATCCTGAAATTAATGTAACATACTTTCTACTCTTTCTCCTACACAGTTTTCCATTCTATTGTTCACTCCCTGGGGACTCCTGATTCATCCTAGTACCTGAATTATCTTGAGTCTGTGACATTCAAGCTTAAAACTTCTGGTGACGTGCTGGATTTGACAAATATTTTTGTCACTGACTTGATTATCTGCTCTACATGTTCATTTTGCACTCTTGTGAAGTGCTAAGAGTGATACAGGCAACTTGCCTCAAGTCTCACCTGAACTAGCTTTGTGTCACTATCTCCCATGTTTTTCCCCCATCCCAGTGGTCCAAAATCCTCTGTGATACTGGACAGTTGTCGGTAATGAAGAATGTGTTGAGAATGGAACAACAATCTCTTGTTTGTACACATCTGTCTTCCTTATTTAATATTGATCTTTTTTTTTCGAGTGACTTCTGCGTGGGCTTAGGTCTTTCAGCTTTCCTCACCTGAATAATCTGCCATTCTTATTTCCTTAATATTCTGTGTAGAAGAATATTGTCCTTTCAAATTAATTACCACATACATACACATATACTCAATGCATTGGCTCTGATTTGTGGCCAAAATACCACTTCAACCTTCTCTGTAGTCCACCCTCTGCATTATCTCCATTAATATGTCCCTGCAAATTTTTCTGCATAGTTACCATTCTACTTCTTTCTCCTCACCTCATACATTTTCTAGAGGTAAGTGCTCTTATTTAATCATATATATTTTTCAGTATGATAACTAGAATTCTTGCCTGCTTGAAAGATTCCCATTCTCGTAGCAGGATGAGCCACTGTGCAATCTGCCTCATGAGGATTTCAGACCAAGGTCTTCACTGGGTTGCGTTTACTGCAAGAGAGCTGAGAAGTGACAACTGGGCCTTTACTAATAGAATCCAAGGCTCCAGATGTAGCTTTGGCAGCTGCTATAACCTACTTGCTGGACAGAAGTTATTCCTGCTGGGGACTGGAAGCAGATTAGGTAGGCAGTGAATTTGCTGATGGTGTCAGAGTGAGCTCTGTTGGCTTTATGTCATTTCTGAGCTCTCCTCCAGTGAGGATATTCCCCATGTGGTTCTTGCAGTCAACTGACAGCTTTGCTTCCTAAAGGAGCAGTTCCAGACGAGAGTCTCCCTTCATATGTATTGTGTGTTCATTTTCTCAAATTGGAAATAATTAGACTAACAAAAATGTTTCGTGCTGTACACAGGGAGATACCATGTCCCACCTCTCTTTCCCTCAAGGTATTTCCTTTCCTTCCCCACTCTTTTCCTGCTCTCTCCTCTTTTTTTTTCTGGCATCTCTTCCTAAGAGATAGGAACCCACTGCTTATTCTGCAGCATTCTGATTTTATGCCAAAATCCTTGTTTCCGTTTCAGCTGATCCTACGTTGCAGCAGTAAGTTCTTCAACTGCAGTTTGTGAGGTATAAATGCCTTTTGTTGTTTTTTTTTTTTGCCAAGTGCAGAGTTCATACTTTCACTTGATTTACTGGCAGTAAAATATTGTCTGATCAGATGTCTTAGCACAATACTATTCTCATCTAAGGATGACATTTTTACCTTTCAAAGAAAAACAGAACTTCACTTGAAGATAAAAAGGCAGACAGCTGAAGAATGTAAACAGAGTTTAGATTCTTTTATCAGAGTTAAAGAAGAAAAAAAATACCTCAAACTATTTTAAACAGAGGCCCTAAATAAGGAAGTCTGCAAAACCACTTCCCATTTCGTAGGACAGGATATGCCAAAGAAATGATATAGCTTGGCACAAATAACAAAGATAATTTCAACTTTATTTAAATACTACAAGGACATTTAAAGACATCTCAGGACATAAATCCCATTTTGATTACATTCTTCAGCTTTGCTTTAATGTTCATCTTTTTTCTGGGTAGAAGGGTAAGCTAGGAGGATAGTCAAAACTTGTGGTTTGTAAAAATTATGAGCATCCTGTAAGCAGATCTGGAAATTAAAACCTTACATTTCTTCCTCATGCAAGCCTAGAGAATGAAGCCAGTACATAATATTCTCCCCATTGCTTTACCGGAACCGTTTTATCACCCATGACTGACCTGAAAGATGAGAGGTAATTTAAACTCTAATTGTCTGAATAAGAGCCAAGCAAAGAAAACAAAACTATATTAAAACAAACAGACTGCAGCCCTGAATCTATCCTCTGTCAGACTTAACACCCTGGGAACACTGATGGATGGGTTAGAATTCGAATACTGTAGGCTGGGATCACTGATGAGAACTGCCTCTGCTGGCTGTTAAACAGATGGGCACCCCCAAATCTACATAACTGTGCACATATCCTCAACTGATGGAAATCAGCACTTGTCTACAGAGTCAATAAAGAGATACCAATATTCAACAGCTGGGAATCTGGCCTATACGGTTTTCAATTTAGGTTAAGCTCAGGATTCACAAGCATTGAACCCAAGAACAAGGCATGAGACGTCCCCCAGGACTTTGCCATTTGTAAGTGCCAGTAAAACTACACAAGTGTCAAGTAAACCCACATCAATGCAGACCCTCACGTCTTGCATAAATGCCAGGTTCACAAGAGAAAAGAAAACTTGAGAGAGTTGTAAGAATTTAATTAAGAATGCAACCCTATAGGCTCTTGTTCTTAAACCAGTTACGTTAGATGGATGAGTAATGATATTAAAAGCCAGTAGCTTGAGTCCCACAGGAAGAAAAGTGGGAATTTTGTACTGTTGGGAAAAAAAAAATGTTTTCCATTAGGAAATGGTTCTGCAATATGCCAAAAGAACTGTTTATGGTTTAGTTCATCCTTCTATACTGGCTTTAATTCTGCTACTACAATGAAAACTCTCTAAAAATCATTGTGTTGAGAGTAAGGGGTAAGGAGCAACAAAAAACTCGAGGGAAAAATAATGTGTATACAAATTACAGGCCCAATCTAGATCCTACACTCCTTGTCCACCCAGTGGGAAGAATAATTCAAGTCAGGGAAAATCCCAATTAAGTCTACAGCATACGTGATATACTTTGTTTAAATAAACCAACCTGCCTCTTCATTTTTCTTCAATGCCAAAACACAAAGTAAATATAAAGCACCCTTCTATGTCCTAGAAGACAATGGCAGATGTCTCACTAAGCTCTGCCAACTCCCCACCGGGTTCACATACAGAATACTGAACAATTCAGTCAATCCTGGAAGTAAGAGTTGGACATTTTAAAGTATTATTCCTTGTTAACATACAGACAATACGGATGCAATAAATCTCCCCAATATTCCAAAATCTTCCAAAATAGTCCACAGAAATATATGTAAGTATCTGGCACAGTGGGATACCTTCTTCACCTGTGCATCTTTATGGTCTGATGATTTCAGAGGATGCAATGAGGATGTTTCTCCCAGGTGTTCAATGCAATGACTGCAGAACACTATATATGCGACATGGCTCAAGCAGTGCAGATTCAAGTGACGTTTTCAAAGGTATCTAAGACATGAGTTCAAGTGGACAATCCAGATCCTCCAGACAAATTTGGGACATCTGTCTCCAGGTGAGGGACTATTCCAGTCTGTGAAGAACACAAAGGAGGAAAGGCTCCTTGAAAAATATCTTCTCCAATACTGTGTGAGGCTGGGCACAATCCACTTCTAAATTATCTAAGGAAAGCAGTTCTGATCTGAGGACAGAAAAGGACATTTGCCAGAGAAATATTTTGAGGACAAAGTTATACAATAGCAACTAGAAAGGTCATCATAGGGCATCAACTAGTGTTTGTTCCTGTGCCTTTCACTGAGCAAGCTTAAAATAAGGTTGGTTTCATATAAGTAGTAACTCAGCCAATTAAAAAAGAAAACTAAGAAGAGCCCTGTTCACTGGTATCTTATAATGTGAGGCAACTAATGCAGAGATCTTATTGCAGTTCAATGATAGCATCTTTGCTCCTTATGAAGCCAGCCAGTTAGTAGAAACAACTGCCAAAAATAAGTCCTATGTCTCCTGTGCAAGGACACAACAACCTAAACTGGGACAATGAAGGCAGGCTGGAGAGTCTGAGAAGTGAAAGGAAGAGAGCAATAATCAAAACAAGTTTGTTTTGTTCTCACCACTGGGTGTGTCCCTGTTTTGAGTGAGGAAGTAACTTAGTACATCCCGATCAGCTGAAAAACCTCAGCTTTACCGTAACTAAAGTTCAGTTTTTCACATCCCTTTGCTCTTCCCTCACACCCTGTTGCATTTTCACAATTGACCAGCAGTCTCACTTCAGACTGGATAGCTTGATGACCAAGGCCACCTTCCTTGTGAAACAACTGCTGTAAAAAAGCTGTTCCTGCATATGTGCCCACACATTCTCTTCTCATTACTCCTCAAACATCGAATGCTGACAAACATGAAGCAAAGCTCTCTCTGGGAATTCTGAGGGACAAAAGAGCCTTGTAAAACAAGCCAAGAAGGTGTATTATTACAGAAGATAAGAAAATAAAAGGGTGTAGAGTCCTCTGTCCTTGTTCCCAGAGCATTTTTAGCCAGCCCAAGCACCACAGCACAGGGAGCACCAGCACTCCCACAGCTGCTATGCAGACCTTTCTCCAAATACCTGTCACCTCGTAGATGGCCACTGGTTTGTTTTGAATCTGCCACAGAAGAAGTTCAGGTCAAAATACACAAGTCTTGATAGAGCCCATAATGGTGATGATTCACCAGAAACTGTCTGGAATTAAAGGAAAGTCAAAGTATGAAGTCTTTTACTTAGTTATTTCATCCCAGGGATTTTTGGAAACTGAGTACTATCAGGTTAAAGAAAGAGAGAAAATGTCATCATGTAGTGCTGGTGAGAAGCTTTGTTCCATCAATCTCAACTTGAGAACAGGGAGGATAGACTGTAAGAAGAAGGCGTTGCTTTCTAATTAAAGAAATGGTGAGAAATTACCTGCGTAGAATGGATAGAGCCTACCCTTGGCAAATAATTTCGGCATGTGGGATCCTGTAAAATCTGGCCCTTTATCTGCCAAAAGTTCAAAATAAATTAAACTATCCAAGGGAGACTTCTGGGGAGCGTTTGCATGTGGGACCCTGGAGATTTTTGTGACCAGTCAAAAACATTTTATTTGGAACAGTGGCATATCAACAGAAACTGCATCCAGCAGTTGTAAGTTTCATCTTCTACAGCGACTCCTTAGCTTTCTCCTATTGACAGCTGCTACAAGTAAGGTAGTACATTAGGAATCTGTCCACAGAGCTACGAGGTCTTTATTTCCCTCTACTTTGCCAGAATGAAAAAATAAGTCATTGCACTAAGATGTAATATCTTTTATGGTCCATTGCTCAACAATGGATGTAGCAAGTGCTCCTCCTGAAAACAGGACTCAGTCATGTAACAGCTGTATGTCCAACACCAAGGGTAGTACCAAATGTAGAAACCCTACAGATTTGAAGCACCTGACACATAAACATCTACCTGTGGCTTTGTTCACTGCTGGATGCTTTTTTAGGCAACCCCCAAGATACTTCGAGTTTCATTAGGGTGGAAGAAACGATGGCAATAATAAGTTAATCAGAGCTAGCTGTTTAAAAATAAAATCACATCGCTTGTGCAGGTGCTCTGTCTTGAAACAGGATGTGGGGTAAGCCATGAACATCGTCAGAAATGGTTCTTTCTTTGGGTGGTTCCAAGACTCTTTAGCCACCTGTCTATTTAACCTGTGTGGTTTCCTGAACACTTCTTTTCTGCAACTTCTTAGAATAGTGTGTAGGTCATGAGATAGTTTTGTTGACGAACACAAGATCATCCCCTGTTTAAACTGCACAGATAATGAATTGGGGCTAAAACACACCAAGGTAGATTCCTTCTCTGATTCCTACTTCCAGAACTCAGTAGCTTATTTTTCTTGACAGTGGTAAGAGATCTGCAGGTTGGATATATTTCCAAATCCGGTCACCTTTTCTCTCTCAGTTAAGGTTTCATAACTTTGGTTTTCTACTTTTTCACTATTAATTGGAGATCAGACATAAGTCTACCTCACAAACCCCTAACTCAACATAGGCACCAAAAGTTCTTTAACAAGAGTTTGATCATAATTTAAAAAAAACTCCATGACGACCTTGATATTCACAGGATCATTCACTGCTACCAGGAAGGAGCAGACTCTGCATGACAAAGTTTTGTATTTTGTTTTATTAGTGTATTAGGTTTAAATTTATTTAACTGTTATGCATTGATCACTGCCATAAAAATGCAAGCTACTGAAATTCAGATTTTCTACATCAGGGAATGAAGCCAAACAAATCAGCTCTGAGCTGTCTACTTTTCTGTGCTCAAACTGAGCCCAGTGGAGCAAAGAAGTCCCTTCTAGACCATCTCAACCATTGTGTCTCTACCCTGAAAGGAATTCTTAATAGACACCTCACAGAATCATAGAATTGTTTAGGTTTGAAAAGACCTTCAAGGTCATTGAGTCTAACTGTTAATCTAGCACTGCCAAATCCACCACTAAATCACGTCCATAAGTGCCATGTCTACATGTCTTTTAAAGACATCCAGGGATGGTCACTCTACCACTTCCCTGGGCAGCCTGTTCCAGTACTCGATAACCATTTAAGTGAAGAAATTTTTCATAATATCTAATCTAAACCTCCTTTGGCACAACTTCAGGCCATTTACTGTTATCCTCTGACTTGGGAGAAGAGACTGGCCCCCCATCTTGCTACAACTCACTACACCTTGCTACAGCTTCTATTCAGGTACTTGTAGAGGGTGATAAGGTCTCCCCTCAGCCTCCTTTTCTCCAGGCTTTTCTCCCCAGTTCCCTCAGCCACTCCTCATCAGAATTGTGTTCCAGGCCCCTTACTGGCTTCATTGACCTTCTCTGAACTCTCTCCAGCACCTCAATGTCTTTGTTGTGGTGAGGGACCCAAAACTGAACAGAGGACTCTAGGTAGGGCCTCACCAGTGCTGAGTAGAGGGGGATGATCACTGCCCTGATACTGCTGGCCACACTATTACTGATACAAGCCAGGATGCTGTTGGCCAGTTTGGCCACCTGGGCACACACAGCCTCATGCTCAGCTGCTGTTGACTAACACCCCCAGGTCCTTTTCCCCCGAACAGCTTTCCAGCCACTCTTCCCCAAGTCTGTAGTATTGTATGGGGTTGTTGTGACCCAAGTGCAGTACCTGATATTTGCAATTACTCATGTAATTGGCCTCAGCCCATTGATCCAGACAGTCCAGATTCCTCTGTAGAGCCTTCCTACCGTCAAGCAGATCAACACTTCCACCCAACTTTGTGTCATCTCCCAACTCACTGAAGGTGCACTGGGTCCCCTCATCCAGATCATTGATAAAGAGATTAAACAGAATTGGCCCTAATACTGAGTCCTGAGTCCACTCATGACGAGCCGCCAGCTGGATTTGACTCCACCACAACATTTTGGGCCCAGCCATCCAGCTTTTTTTCACCCAACAAAGAGTATGTACATCCAAGCCATAAGCAGCCAGTTTCTCCAGGAGAATTCTGCGGGGAAAGTGTCAAAGGCTTTACTGAAGTATAAGTACACAACATCCACAGCCTTTCCTCGTCCACTAAGTGGGTCACCTTGTCGTAGAAAGAGATCAGGTTGGTCAAGCAGGACCTGCCTTTCATAAACCTGTGCTTACTGGGCCTGATCATCTGCTTGTCCTGTACGTGCTGTGTGATGGCACTTAAGATGATCTACTCCAAAACTGGCACTGAGGTCAGATGACAGGCCTATAGTTCTCCAGATCCTTCTTCTGTTCCTTCTTGTACATGGGCATCACATTTGCCACATTTCAGTTAACTGGGACCTCCTTGGTTAGCCAGGACTGCTGATAAATGATTGAAAATGGTTCAGTGATCACCTCCACCAGCTTCGTCAGTACCCTTGAGTGTATCCCATCTGGCCCCATAGAATTGTGGGTGTTTAAGTGGTGTAGCAGGTTGTTAACCATTTGCCTTTGGATTATCTGGGCTTTATTCTGCTCCCATCCTTGTCTTCTAGCTCAGGGTGCTGGGTACCTAGAGGACAACTGGCCTTACTATTAAAGACTGCGAAGGCATTAAGAAGTCATCAGCCTTTTTATCTTCCTTTGTCACTATGTTTCCCCCTGCATCCAATAAAGGATGAATATTCTCCTTAGCTGTCCTTTCGTTACTAATATATTTATAGAAACGTTTAATCATAGGCACAGATATATTATACTATCCCTGTGCTACAGACTGCCCATGGTGTGAATTTCACCACTGCCATTTAAGCTCATAGAAAATACTCATATTGCATTACCAGACTTCAAGGAGATAGCTACTAGAGATTGTATTGCTATTTCTTATCTTTCCCACATTTTGCTCTTATTTCTAGTGTGAATACAACACCTAGCAAAGTATTTATTTTTGGTAGCTGGGAATCTCTGGGGTTCTCAGGTCTCAATAGTTTTGTAGTAAGAACTGGATAACAACGTGAGTTTCAAGGTAAGCAACTTTCTGCCCACGCATAGAAAGGGTGTGGCATCCAGCAGCTTCTCAGCTATCTATGCAGAACAAATGCATGTCTCACTTTTGATCATCACAGCCTTGTAATAGTACTCATACACAAGATCAGGAGTTTGTAAACTACTTGGTAAACATCGCGGTGTTTGAAACCACCTAGTAGACCCAAGAGAATTGTTTCTTTTGTTGTTTGCCCTCAAGGTAAACAGTATTGCTAAGAGCAATGCTGTGAAAATTCAATACATTGACAGAACAATTTTCACTGTGAAGTGCTTTATGACCTCAGAATTTAGCTGTGGAGAGTCTGATATGTTATTACCCAAGTTTCTGCCCGGAGTGTGGGACACAGCTGATCCGAAGGGGAATGTTTCTATTGGCAACTAATATGGAGACTTCAGAGCAGCAGATTTCACACATTGCCCAACAACTTTCCCAGAAAGCAGAAATGGCAGAATTTTCTTTCGAATGGTCTTGAGGTACTTTCAGTGATCATAGCTGTGAAGACCTCAACTTTCTTTTTCACAAAAGGCATGAAACATTCAGAACAGCTCCATGTCCAGATGAGGCCCTGGGTCTGAGTCAGGATTATACGTATTTTGTCACTGATATTGCACCCAGTGACACTTACATACCCTCCACTCCTGGTTGTCACTCAGAAGTGACTTCCATCTTCCGAGTTCAAATGTAGTGCAGTGTCTCTAAGCACTGCACCAATTCAGTGAACGGAGTGCATGGAGTTTTCTTAATGTTTGCATGAGGAACTGTTAAAGACTGGCTCACAACTCACAGAAATCAATGGAGAGCTCAGTGGGACTGAACTGAGACATAAGCAAGGAGAAACCCTTCACATTGTAGACTTTTTTTGTTACTTATTGGCTAGTGCTCATTTATTTTTAAATAGCAACAGCTCTCAACACTTGATTATTTACACAGCTCTTGTATCAACAAATATTTTCCCCAAAGTGCTGCAGTAATTAGCATAAATAACCCATGTCTTTTCAAAGCTGGTGATATATGTTAGCAAGTGTTTGCCAATAGAAAGCTTAGCACAACAAATACGGGGAGATTCCATTTCTTCATCTTTTCAGGCAGACTGTTGCTAAGACAGGTCATTAGCAAGTCGCAGAACTAACAGCTTTCAACTGCATACATCTCACCAGCCTAATCAATGCATTTGCAAGGATTTTCAGGAAATGCAGGTTACAAAGTACAGGAAAGTGATACAGAGATGTATCCACAGCTGGTGTAATTTGGCATGGTATGAAAAATACAATCATAGAATCATTTAGGTTGGAAAAGACCTTCAAGATCATTTAGTCCAACCATAACCTTAACACTGCCAAGTCCACCACCAAATCACATCCCTAAACACTACATCTAAATGTCTTTTAAATACATCCAAGGATGATGACGCAACCACTTCCCTGGGCAGCCTTTTCCAGTGCTTGATAACCATTTAAGTGAAGAAATTTTTCCTAATATCCAATCTAAACCTCCTCTGGTACAACTTCAGGCCATTTCCTGTTATCCCGTCTTGTTACTTGGGAGAAGAGACTGATCCCCACCTCATTACAGCCTCTATTCAGGTAGCTGTAGAGAGCGATAAGATCTCCCCTCACCCTCCTTTTCAGGAGGTTCAACTAAGCAGACTCAGCTCTTGGTATTGATTCTTCCCTTTTCTCCAGTTTTATTTCAGAGGATTTTGTAATCAGTTTTAGCATTGTAACTGTAAAGAACTACTTCCATATCATGCTGGATTAATGTAGATCATGTCACTGAATTGAGAGTTAGAGGTGTCCTATATGTAGGACTCTAAATCATTCCTGTGAAGAAACCAATGTGTAAGATATTATAGATGGCAGCCCTTTACAGGTGAAAATATTTGACGAGATAAACTCACATAATATAGTAATAACTTACAGTAGATAATCAGATTTCTATTGGCCCTCTGTGGTTACAGACAGGGAAAATAGTGCTTTATTTGCATATTTTCCAATGGAGGTGAGGACAAAGCAAAGGTGGATTTAAGTAATTAATTAGCTATTGGTGGCTGCTCTTTTCATTGGTAGATTCTTAGAAACGTTCCTCATATCATAGAGGTCCAGCGCACAACAACTTGAAGAACCAACCTTATTTCAGGTATGAACTATAGCTGATCTAGTTATCTAAACAGAATTGCAACCACAATACATGGTGTGATCTGCATATAGGTTAGCTTTAAACAAGCCAGGTCTAACATCAGTGCAGAGGAAAGCCAAGCTATGTCATCTCATACTGACCATACCCAGTGATACATCTAAAATCCTAAAATCCCAAAGATGTCATATGGGAATGAGAATAGTTGAGCCACTTTCCCTGCAGTCTTTTACCTTGTGTACCTGTCTCAGCTAATGCTGTGTGTTGACAGACCCCACCATCTTCACCTGTGATGGCCACTTCCAGAAACGGTGGTTGAATCTACCGGATCATCCAACACTCAAATAAGAATAAGGAATTTCAACTAAATTATACATGGAATTATGGTGCTGACACCGTAAAACCCTGCCCAATCACTTCTTCACCCAAGGCATCATGGAAACAGATGGTTTTGTCACTATAACACATAAGATATCCACAGATGCTACCATCTTGCTCTGGCTGGATGTTCTATTGCAAGTCTAGTCTCTGCCTGAATCTGAGACCTGATTATTAATGGGACCACTGAAGATGCAGGGCTGCTCAAGCATATTGAGACCCCGCAGTTTAGCTGAAAACATGAACTTTGATTTTACAACTATTTATTTAAAAACAAAATCCATAAAAATTAGCAGGAAGTAACTTTTATGCTTTAGTATTTAAAAGCCCTTTAAGGAAAGAGAGAGAATTCATGCCTGTTTATGAATTGAGTCTAATGTCTCTTCACACAGAGAGTTTGAGCTGTTTTGGTAAGATGGGCCAAAATCCACCTTTTTTGTCTGACCAGAAATGCATTCATCTCTTGGTTACAGAGACAGCCTCTCCCTTTCTCACTTTGCCTCTGACCCTTTGAATTTTGCCTTATTTTTTTTCCTGCACACTGGTATTGCTGCCGGGATGGAGAGTAGGAATATCCTGGTGTTTAAGACCTGACCTCCAAAATGTCAGGCTGAAGTGAACTGAATCCAGATCTCCCTGTGTCTGAGCACTGAACAATATAAAAGGCAGCTATACCTTCCACACACACACGCACACATAGCAGCTGCTTTTTAGAAGGGAAAAGTGAATCATTTCCTTGCTACTCAGCCTGATAACTTTGGAGTACATGTTTAAGAAGCAGTTTTGGACTGTGAATCACAAAATGTTGGAGGTGGAAAGTTTGAGCTGCCGAGGTAATGTTTTAGATGTGTGTCTCAAGTGTGTCCTATAGAAACAACTGGTTTAGGTGTTCCTTTGCCTGTTGCTGTGATTTATGCCTTTACAAACACAGACCCCTCAAACCCCTGCACACAGGATGCAAACTGGTACCACCTGAGGACCTCTCGGTTATTTTAAAAGTTAAACCTTCAGGTCAGTACCAGGCACTGCAGAAGATATACATCAGTTTAGGATTCAGAGAAATGGACTCAGAGGAACATTGTGGCACAGTCAACTGCAAGGAGAAATAACTGTTACTGACTGACAGACTTGTCTCTCAGCCAGGTATAATAAGGTTCTAGCTTCATGTGGAAGTAATGTTTTCTGAATGTTTATTTACTTTCCATTACTTTCAATTTTGATATTCTAGGGAATATTCTGAATGACAAAATACTTTAGAGAGCAGTCTTCCCTGAATAGTAGAATTGATTCAGTTGACAGAACAAATAAACTTGAATACTGAGAGTGAAAGAAAACATAGACAAGCAAGACAGAAAAGTGGTGGGAGGCAGAAGAGAGAGACAAGGGAGGGAAATGCCAAGGTCACAAAGCAAGACAGTAGCTAAGCCAGAAATAGAATTCAACGAAATAGCAGCAAAGGACTGGCTTGTTTAGGTATTTTTTGAAGGTTTAACAATTTGCATCCTGGTTTTAAAGCTTAAATAGATTTTCTTTTTTATTTGTTCAGCTGACTGCAACAGCAATTGTAAGGGTGACTCAGGTTCCTCTTTAGATTCTAAATGTTTTTCTGTCTTATTCTAAATTATCCAGTGGGAACAATGCTTCTACAATCAGAAACCAGCCAGCAAGAGGTCCTGTTCTGCTGTCTCTCAGCCATCTCATCGCCCGGGGGGTTGTGGAGTCTCCTACTCTGCAGACATTCAAAACTCACCTGGACACCTTCCTGTGTAACCTCATCTGGGTGTTCCTGCTCTGGCAGGGTATTGGACTGGATCAGCTTTTGAGGTCCCTTCCAATCCCCAACATTCTGTGATTCTGTGATTCCAAAACTTATGAGACTTTGGGCTGGGAGCTGGAGCTGCTCCAGTCTTTGTCCTTCCAAATTCATTGGAAATCCCCACATGAGTCAGGGCTACAGGAGTGCTCTGAAGAGCCCTGGTCAGGGATGCTGCAAGCCCATCTACCCCAAGGCAGCGATGGTGGACCACAATGAGAAAGCAAAGGATGAAATAGCAATTAGCTCTGATATAGTTTCTTTTGAACCTCTTTTCTTAGATGGTCTGAGTAATACTGTGATCCATTAGCCTGGTATCTCTTTCACTTGAACAGGGAACCAGAAAAAGAGGAGGAAAATGCCTCTGAGCATACTTTTGATGAAGAAGAAGATGGAGCTCCTGAAGCCTGTTTCTTCAAAGAATAGGATTAAATCTGCCTTTGAGAAAGCTCCATCTTACTCTTGAAAAAAAAATTAAAAAAAATAAAAAATCAGTATCTGAAAAAATAAAATGACAAAAACTGGTCAGCAATCTTCACTAAAGTTTTTTTATTTCTTAGGTATTACAGATGTAGTGAGACCAGGATCTGCCCAGGTAATTCCTTCCATTATAACATATGAAGATATGTAACTCAGTTTACTGTGTTCACCAGTGGAATTTTTGTTTCTTCTTGTAGTTGCTGTTTTGAGTCCACGCTTTGCCCAAGACTACCTGCTGGCTTCACAGTTTCAGGTTTGCCTGCATTGCTGTGGATATTGCCTTTCTTTTTAGTAGCTTCAACTGAAACAATAAATCCAAATAGCCATAAATCACGGGGATATGTGGATTTAGATCTCAACTTGATGCCACAGAGACATCTGTCGAAGATGAGCGTGCAGACTAGGTTTCCTTCATCCAAAAAATCCTTGCAGTTTTGTGAGTATTCTGACACCAAGGTCTCAAAGAACAATTTTTTATGTTGTTTCAGTGGAACATAGAGGTTTTTCAGTATATGTGAAAAATATCATATTGCTTCCATTTAATTGCTGAACCATGAATTTTGTGGGTCTTATTTCACATACTCCCACATTAGAAAATTTACCGTATAATCTCTCTTCATCTCAGCTTCTCCATCAATCAACTGGGAATAATAGCAGCTGATTTAGGAGTACTATGGACTTTAATTAATGTGTGTACAGCATGTTGAGATCCCTGAAGAATAAGATGCTTTAGAACATCAAAGAATAAACAATGACATTCTTTGTCTTATGTCCTGGAGTCAAGATACTTTAACATTAAGCTTCAGACCTATAAGGGATACAGAGAGAATCCCTTTGCAGCACTAAGTAAAATTGAGATGTGCCTCTGCCAACAAAGCAATATAAAATAAATTCACAAGCACATATTTCCTATATTCTCTGTCTGAGAAAAGATTTCTGCATGTTTTCCCACCCCCTGACCTATCTGTAATCCTACTGTTGCTGAAAAGTTTAGCTCTGGACTACAACAGAGTGATCCTCATTAGCTCCTTAGTGCCAAGGAGTGATGTTTGAGGTTCTCACACTAATGTCACCAGCACAGGCAATACCAAACTGACAAATCTCAGCTGTTCTCTACATGACCCAGAGGCCTGCCCATAGTCCTTACAGAATATATCCCCATAGCAGAGCCAGTGCAACCAGCTTTGGAGTTGAGTGGTCAGAGCGCAGTGCCCTCCCAAATGACAAGGTTGTCACTAGTGCTGACCTCCATCCTCACCCTGCTGGTCCTTCGTACTGCAGTGGGCTCTTGCCTAGTGAGGAAAGAGTTTGGTTTCTGACCCTGCTGAAGGTCTGGGAACATACTGGAAGCCCATAAGAACTTCTGATGATTATACCTTTAAACTTATTAGAAAGTGAAGGAGTAACCCCCTTGAAATGACAGGTAACCTAAAGTCACTACTTTCTTCTTACACCCACCCATCCCCACCTCCCTAAAGAGAACTGTAAGATTAAATGTCATTTAACTCAGAAGAGAATTTTTTTCTTTGAGAAATGGGAAGCAGGCAGAAAACCCAAGTGAGAACACCTATTAATTCTACAATTAAAGAAAACCCATAGATGAGGTGTCATACATACACAGAAACAATGGAGTGTGTGTATGCAGTTACCACTGCATCCATAAACATGAACTGCCAGAGTATGTGAAATTGTGTATTTTTCCTATACAAATTCTCATTTTTAAGCAGTTTCTATCATACAGTTGATTCCACTGCTAGAGACACTGAGAATGAGCAGCTCAGAAATACGATGTGTGCTCTGTCCAGAAAACCTAGAAGGTGAAATAAATCTGCAGTCCAGTTTCAGGGGGAGGGGAGAGAAGGTGCTATTTGCTGCTAATAGTTGAAATAATAGTCCATTAAGCAGTAAGGATGTTTGTTTTCCTTGTGAAAGAGCACAGGAAAAATTTACTTAATGCCCTGAAATAATAAATTTTCTTTTTTTCTAGATATTCTAGGGTTAATTTCTAGTGATGTTTTAAGCTGAGTTAAGTTCATTTAGGGACCGAAAAGTCAGAACCTCAAAATTTCTCTTTGCATGTCCATCATTTGTGAACACCTTACAATGACAAGTATTGCTTCTTACTCATAAACAAAGCCACTTTTCCCAAATCCTGTGAACATTGACTAAGATGTCTTGTAATGGTCAAGGCTTCCAGAACTTAATTCAATTCTTTTTACAACTTCCCAAATGCTTAAGAGAAATCATATGTTTTATGATCATTAAAAGTGTCATTACCCTTTGAGGTCTATAGCTGAGACCATAAGTTTCTGATTTTTTTTCTTTTTAGGCTTTCCAGTGATACCTCTCCCTAGTTTAGTTTTCCCGTTTTTCTACCTCCTGTGTTCAGTGGCTGCAGAGGCAGGGAAAGACATTGACAAAGTCAAAAAGAACATTGAAGGTCACATAGGATTAGCACAGACCATTTTTGAGTCTGCAGGCTAGATTCTTGGCTGGCGTAAATGAGCAAAGCTTGACTAGCCAAGGATATGAAACCAGTGTTTGCAAGGTAGCAAGTGTCTCTAAACAGTGTGCAAAAATACACTTGGCACCTACATGAAGGTATTCTTCAAGAGAATAAAACTTGCCTCTCTGGGGCTGGAATTTCTGAAGAGGGAGGGAAATACTTGCAGGAGGGAGGATGGGCTCCATTGGCAGGTTCAGTCACAAACAGGAGATAAGTAAATGAGGCATAGCATACATTAGGGTTGAGTTTTTCAGTTTTTCACCCAAGGGAGGGATTATAAGTCTCTTTTCACTGTACTATTGGCTCTTTCCTTTCCCAAGCCTTAATGTGAATTGTCACTTTTCCCCTGCTTAGGTTGCTGCAGTAAGACTGGACTGCACTTCTTTCCCACCCCTAAACTGTGTCTCCTATGGTGCCCATTAGATGTTCCTTGGTTTCAGTGGAGAATATGAAAACATTAGAAGGAGAGGGGACAGTTTATCTTATTTTCCTGTCTATAACAACTTTGAGTATGTTGATTTCTAACACTGGAATTAGCTGTTATCTGCACCCTGGTTGTGCCTCCGTCATGCAAAATCAGTCTCCTGGTGACTGTACGAAAGGTCAAGGACAGAGCTGAACCTTGTGGTGGAGGTCACTGAAGCCTGTGGGGCCCTAGGAAAGGTTTTTGCATTAAAACACCAGTCAGATGTCATGGCTGAGGGGAAAAAGGAAGGAGCAACACTCTTATCCAGGCCATCACACGCAAGTGACAGCAAAAAATAATTCTAGATTACTCTGTGGCTTTTATTAGCCTTGTTACATATTGTCGTCCAAAACCTCTGGATGCTTCCGACAAGTTATAGAAGGAACACTTGAAGATATGTTCATTGAAAGGAATTCTCTGTGCTGCTGTTTTCTGTAGGGAAGGTTGTCTCATACCTGAGCTATTTTTTGGAATGTGAAGCTGAAAGACTGTCTCATATCAGAGTTTCACTGGAAGAACTTGTAGGACAAGTGAATAAAATAGAAGGAACCCAACTCCAAGTCTAGACAGCATTCATTCATTCAGGAGGTCTCAGGAATTCAGATGTGAAATTGCTGAGCTGCTGGCCGTAGTGTCTTACCTTTTGCATAAATAAGCTTTGGTGTCAAAATTATGACAGATGGGAAATGTGAGAGTCACCTTTAAAAAGAGTTCAGGGATAAATTTTACGTGATTCACAGGCAAATCAATAGGAACTACAAGAGGAGCTAAATTAGTAGATGTGTGTAGGACAGAGCCATCAAGAAAAGGGAAAAGGATGGTCCAGTTAAAATAATGATGTTTGAATTTAGAAAGGCTTTTCATGAGGCCTTTTGCTACAGTCTCACAAAAAGTAAATTTTCACAGGACAAAGGAAAAAAATCGTCCTTGCAGTCTAAATCAACTTAAAAGTCGGAAAGGAAAAGTTAACAATAAATGTTAAATTTATACAACTGAAAGAAGTTCGTAGTTGAAACCCATAGAGATCTAAGCTCTTAAAACACATAAAAGGCAGTAAAAAAAGAGTGTGAAAAGCTATGTAGCAAAGTCTGTAAATGATACAAAATTAACCAGCATGAAATCTACAAGTAACTGGGAAGTTATAGGATGATTTCATAAGACTGAATGGGGAAAAAATGGCAGTTCCAATACACATGCTAAATGGTAGGGGTAGAAATTATAACTGCATGGTGATGGTATCTACCTTAGTTTGGCTCACTCATGGTAAAGGTCTGGGAACCGCTGAGTGCAGCTCCCAGTAAAACAACCCTCCAGTGCTCAAGGGTAGTCAAAATTCAAGCAGAGAGCTACCAAAAGGATAAAGGCAAACATAAAACATCTATATGCTCTATATAAATTCACAAGATATAAACTGATGAAAAGCCTTTGAACCTAGTGTCTGGTTCTGCTGACCCCGTTCTTTTCCGATTTACAGTCATTGTGAGCAATGGGTTATTAAGGTAAATGGACTTTTGTTTTGACCCTGAGGGGTGGCTCTTGTGTTAAGCAACATGACTAACAGCTGTTACGCCTTTGTTCAAAGTCCATATCCCAATAAAAATTACAGTTAAGAATAAGACAACAATTGGATATTGACAGGCAGGCATGATGACATAAGTTTTGCAGAGTGAGTGATTTTTGAGTATCTCCAGTAAGCTGGTGTTCAAAGGGTGGGTTTTTCACTGGTACTGTAAATTAGACCCCCCATCAGGTCCCTCAGGCTAGACAAGCACAGACACTGATTATTTCTGAGTACTTCAGTCACTAGATACATTATTACTGACAATACCATATTTTAAATAGTTTTCCAGACCCCTTAATTTTAGGATATTCTGTTTTCTTCTGTATTGTTAAAAGACATTTCTAATCAATATCTAGGTTTGTTGAATTATTTTTTTTCCCCTCTCGTGCTGATTCACTGACAGCATTTAATACGCAGCTCTGTTCCTCCAGTGATTCACAAATATATTGGCCATCCTTACTCAGACTATTTCAAAAGCAGCTCTCTGACACTCCTAAAAATGTAAGCAATTTTGTTTCCATTTTGTTATAAGGCAAGGATGGCCCCAGGCTCAGAGTGAACAATTTCTTAAAGGGATGTCGGATCCCAAGCCTTCCTGTGCACATGGGGAGAAGCGATGCACTGCTGGACCATAGGTTGTCTGGGTGGGAAAATCAGGAGAGACATGGAGCATGGCACAGTTACGTGGACCCTGGAGGCCTCTTCCCTTCACTGCAGTGGACACAGAACCCCATACATACTGAGTTCTGCCTGTTCTTATACCTCTTTCCCCTCTGACACAAAGCCGCCTGGATATGGTGGAATAATTAGAGTTATAGTTGAGAGCTGTGAGAGGCGTGATGAAGCCGTGCACAGCATGGAGTGGAGCCCACACCTCCGGTGTTGAGGTGACACAAAGGACAACCGACATCAGAGGCAGCACACACGCAGGGCAACAGGCTCACGTCAGAAACAGGGGATGCTCAGAAGCGCAGACCTGCTCACATTACCCTGGCTCCTGAACTCTCAGGGCTGCTCTGCTCACCCTTGGCCAGCATCAGTGTAGACTCCTCAGAGGAGTCTGCAGGTCACTTCCACCAGGTCAGCCAGTCTTTGCGTGGGTGGGTGGCGAGCAGAGCCTCTGGGAATCTCCTTTCCTGTTTGTCTCCAAGGGATGCATGGCCGTTCGATGTCTGTTTCGTGGGAGGTAGATTAAACTCTTAAAGATCCTCCTTTGCGTTTTGGAGAATAAAATACTGCCACTGTTATGGTGAGAAGAGCAGAGACAGCTTGGCTTCCGTTTTTACACAGACTGCAAATAGCAATTCTGCTGTGCAAAGCACTCAGCTCATCACATCCTCCACCAAACACCTTTCCCCTGGGGCTCATTGGCATGGCGTTGGCTCCATGCCGCCCTGACTGATGGTGAAGACTCCCTGGCACTGTCTGGAGCGCTGTAGCTGAAAGGGCAGTTCCTCTGAGCTATAGCAACTCTGTCAGCCCTGGTCGTCTCACCTCTGGAGCTGAAATTATCTTATAAAAACGCCACTGCAGCAGCTAAAGGCAGACAGCTCTGCCCCTCCCCTGTCAGTCATATCTATCTGCAAGCTTCCTCTGCATTTTTCATCTCCCTTAAAAGTTGAAGGAAAAGAAATAATACATAGCTCAGCTGTTTCTGTCTGTAGGCATTTAAGCTGGTAAGGCTCAGCTGTATAAATCTTCCCAGCTGTGAGAACCTCAGTGCTTTTATTCCCATGATAAAACCCTTGTCTCTAAATGTGTTTCAGGGATATTCAAAGTGGAAATCTTTCTCTCCATCTGGGGAATTGCTTGGTGTCAACTGACAAGGAAATGAGAGGTCAGTAGCATTAAAAAAAGAAAAAAAAAAGCCTGGTTTATAGAATTAACTTTATACTAAACCTTGGTGTGTGTTTTAGGAAGAAAGGAGTCGAGGGGAGGCATGGGGGATGGGAGGTTTGACTTGAGCAGAGCTTTTCATTGGAAAACTAATGCAGCTGTCCCCAAGGCGCTGTGCTGCTAAGATCTGGCATTTTCCTGTTCCAATGGAAAAGGGAGACCAATACTTTCCCTTATAGTAACCTTTGCTGATTAATCAGTGTAGTGACATTGAAGCCAATTCCAGTGGGAAATAGTTGCTGTCGCTCTCAAACACAATATGGAAATAGGATGCCATGGTGACAGCAACTGTTTTGAAGGGCTGGCAAGAAAATCCAGATCAAAGATCAATGTCTGGCAGGCAAAGTGTTCACTTAAAGTCAAGGAGAGAAGAATTCAGACATAGAGGTTTCTACTAAAACTGACAGGATTTGGAAAACAGTTGGATAAACTTTAATAAAAAGCTGGACACAAGGAAATTTTCATGCTGCAGTTTGGCTTGAAATGCAGGGCTCAGACTTGCAGCTGAATATGAGCGTCTCCAAATCTGTAGGTATTTCAAAGGTAAGCTGCTTAGACAGGTAAGGCACTGTCCTTGCCATGGTGCTAGGATTTGGCTTCTATTCTGAGGTAGCCAAGGACTTCCTGATGGTGACCTTGGACATGATCCCAGTTGCTTTTTGTGCCTCAATTTCTCACCTTTAAAAAGAGCAATGAGTCCTTTCCTATCTCCAAAGCTGGTGTAACGATATCAAAATGCCCAGTGCATGGGCACGAAGGAACTGAGATGGGCTTGAGGTATTTTTGTTGATCAGACTCTTGTTCATTGAAGAAAAAATGTCCCATTGGTAGGTAACTCTCAATTTTTTTATGTCACAAATGAGCTCTATTTGTGGGGCCAATATGTACCAGTTCATACCTGAAAGAAGTTCTGAACCATTCACCTAAGTTTTATTCTTGGGTTCCTGAAAATAGAGTCAGATTTTCTGCTTCTTCAGCGCCCCAGTAAGGACCACCAATTAGACAGATTACATATCCTGCTGCGATCCCTGTCCTCAGCAGACAAGACTTGTATTGTATGTGTAAGGGGAATCCCTGTTTCAGAGACACATAGAGCACAACAATAATAGCCTACAGACAAATTTAATCCTAAACGTAACGTAACTGAGAGTTACCCAAGCTTATAATATTCCAAAGGGCTGGCTTTTTAAATAATAATAATAAAAATCTTTCACTTTGCTCTAAAGAGTGATACACTGTCAGCATTAACAATACCTTTATGATATTTCTTGGAATGAATAAATGGATTTGAATAATACACAGAGCTATCAACAAAGCAGAATCAAAATAGCACCTACCATCTCCCCTGACTCCTGTGTTTCTAGGAAGTAAATGAAGAGAAACGAAAGCAAATCACTGTGATCATGAACACATATGGCGCCAAAAGCAAGGAGCTGCACCACATGGTTTACAGGGGAAACAGAATCTGACTTCCATCAGCTTAATGAGAATTTGTTCCCATGCTGTTCTGATAATACAGACTTCAGCCAGAAAGATAAATATGCTGGTATCTGGGGATAAATTCAATTATTTTACATTTACACTGAACTTACATACTCAAGGAATGTGACTTCTTGCCTGCCCATTAACAGGTCTTGAAAGAACCATTGCTGCCTGCAGTAAATGACTCTAGATAAGCAAGATGTCTCAGGAAACAGCTGAAAGAAGGCAAAACAAGGGTAACGTACATTGAGACCCCTGGCACTGACAAGTCCTTAGCTGCACAGGTACAAAAAAAGTCAAACTGGGAAAAAGGATGAAGTTGTCTGCATAGGAAATTGTAATTGATAGCTTAAGTCAGAGTCTATGCTTCAGCACTGATGTCTCATTTCTAAGGCACCTAGAAAGACATGTCTTGTGAAATGATGAAGTGTCCTCTTACAATGTTGCTTTTGTGTCACATGTAGCATGTGGACCATAAGACCTGGTACAAAGTCCAGCCCCAGAGATCAGCTGGGAACCCTGAAGAGGGAATTTTACTCAGCTCAGGGAAGACCTGAGAGTCCCATATAGATAAGACTATTTCCTTCCCTCCAAAGGAAAAAAAATAAAATAAAATCCAAATTTCCACAGCAGGACTTGAAAAGCTGTTGTCTCTAGTCCATGAGTTACCAGTGTAAGGGATAAATCACTCCACTTCTCAGTAGTACCTACCCAGCCCTTTGCCTGCCTTGCTCTTTAAGACTTGATGGTCCAAATCGTCAAAGTTATTAGTGCTCATCACACCTATTTATGTGATTTGTGGAAACTAATTTAAGTGGGAAATGGCAGTTAAGTTCTTCTGGTCATGGAAATCAAGCTCTTTGAGACAAAATATGGTGGTATAAAGAGTATCTACCACAATGAGGCTTTGCCGAGGATTCAAGTAATATTGAATAATAATTCCTTCACTATATTTGTAATGGGTGGTCTGATTCACTCAACAATTGCAGTAGCCCTTCCTATGTCCACCTCCTCTTTTTCTTTTTCCTCCACCTTTCTCTTTTTCTCTGTTATGTCAGGTGGATGATGACCATCGATCACTATGAATTATGTGCCAATGCCTGTTTTTGCCAGCTCTGAGAAGGCCGCACATTAAAACTGGCAGAAAGTAAATTAATGACCTACTGGGCACAAATCACAACTGCAGCATTTCAGAAATGTTATAGAAAAAAACTAATTAAATTGACTGTCATGCACGCAGGACAAAAACCTGGGAAATGTGCCAAAACAATTCCCAAAATAGCTCCTTTTGAAAATGCAACCTTTTTTTCCTTTTTTTTTTTTCCTTGGTTAGTAAGCAACTTCACCCTTAGAATCATTCTAATTGCTGTTACTGTCCAATAGTACATACAGGGGACACTTCCATTTCTTCCCTTGCCTTTGCAGCTACCCTGACAGTCATTCCAGCATAGGGTGTCCAAGCAACACCTTTCTTCCAATTACCACAACAAATTCTGCAATTTAGGGTTACTGTCCTGTGCACATAACCGCTATTACCCATTAAAACCCAGCACATCTCACAGAAGAGCAGAATACCTCTGATCCTATTAAAGAGTCACCTCTCTGCTAGCACTTGGGCTGGCCAGGCCTCAGCTTCATCATGGCGAGGCCATCCCTGTGCTCTTGTTAAAGAAAGAGCCAGCAAGAGGGAGTCTTGTCAGAAACAGACAGAGAAAAAAATAAAATACTAAAAATAAGTCCACTGGCTGGAGAGAGAAACACACAAAAGCAAATCCCAAGAGGAAGGACTCTCCTATAACTCAGGTGCCAGTGTTAGGCAGAAGATTTTTGTGCAGATCTCCTGTATGGGACACTGGAAGACTCGCACTTTCTGTATATCAAACCACTATTTAGAAAATTAAGTTTTTCTTTTCAGTTAGGCCTACAGCTCTTCAGGACAGGAAACTTCTCTTATTCATACGTGTGACATCAATCTCTACAGGTCCTTTAGGAATATAAATTGTACAATGTCCTTTCTGTGGCTATGCTATTTCTTCATTTGCACTCTACAACCCAAGCATCATGAAAAGAAATGTCTTCGGTGTACACTAGATAAACACATCCATTATGCTCTCTAAATATGCCATAAGTGCTTTTGGTTAATTACAATCCACAGTTGGAGCGCTGTTATGCAGTGAATGGGAAATTCAAGAGTTAGTCCTATACCCCACCTGTCAGAGTGTACCTCATTTCCAAGCTCATCTCGTGAGGAATTCCTTCTCTAAAAACACTGTAGTCTTCAAATGTGTTTGTTTGCTAGTCTCTGAAATTAATATGAGCTAGTAATAGACTGCAACTCTTTATCTTCAGCAAGCTGAAGACAAATCTTGAGGAATAGAACTGTCTAGAAGATCTAGGAGCTGGATGCATCATTTTGTCTTGACTTTGGGAAGACTGAAGCCACTGTAAAACCAAACAAGTCAAAGAAAGCAGGAGTGGATATTTACTGTTTTGTACATAATCAAATGCAATACCTAGTCCTCAAGCCTTAGTTTTAAAAGAAATAAAGTACACTTGTTTTTACTACCAAGTTTGACCAGTGATATAATGTATTTTAGAAGGGCTGGAAGCTCCATACTTCTGTTCCCCAGGAACTGATGATCCTGGCACAAAGGAGTAGCTTAATTCTTGTAAATTCTCATGATTGCATAACTCAGAGTCCCCCAAGCAGGATGTTCCTCAAATTTCAAGCCCTCCTCTGCTAAGCTGGAAGGGCCATCTTGGAAATCAGCAGCAAAGAGATATTGATTGTGGATACAAATTTTCCAATGACAATTTTTAACCAGTTTTGCTAGGAGGCATCTGGATCCTAAAGATTGTAACACCAGATACTTTATCCTTCTGTTTCTTCATAGTCAGTACTTGGTAAAGCAGTTCCTGGGTTCCCTAATCCCTCCCTGTGGGCAGCTGCTGTGTAACTCACACTAGCAGATTTGTGATCCTTTTATTTGGTGAAAGTTTCTTTATTTACTGCCCATAAGACATTCAGCTGATTTTCCCTTGTTGAATTGATCCATATTAGCTTTTTCATTTTTTATGGAAAAAAATAATTTCAATCTGAAAATCTGCCCACATCAAGATGCACATACAGCCTGACAATTTAGGTAAAACCCTGATGTTGATGTTCAGTTCTCAGATAAAATATTCAGAAGCAACTAAGTGACTTACAACCCTGTTTATCGGTCATAATTAAAGCATTTAGGAATTTTCATCTCAGTGGCCAGCCATGCATCTGGATGACTATTGGGAAATAATTTGATTTAGGTCTCAAGATCACTTATGTGCTTTTGAAGATACTCTCCTTATTTTTTTAATTGAATGAGGTCCTGAGCATGGGCTGAGCGAAGACTGAATAGGAATTAGCCCATATATGTATTGTCTACGCTAAGTGTTGCATGTTCAGGTCTTTTTCTCAAAAAAAAAAAAAAAAAAAAATTTTTTTAGACCAAGATAACTCACCAACCTCAAAAAAGCTTGTTTATAGGTAAAGAGCAGCAATGGTTGTGAGGATAAAATTCCTAATCCTTTACGCAATAGATCCAGGGCACAGTGAACTAAATGCCGTTTCTCCAGGCCTTATACATACATGCACTTAAAGCAGCCTTCTGGGATATAGGAGTGTCTGTGCTGGAAGTTCGCCTGAAGTTTAAAGCACAAAAATAGCATTTCAGACATAGCAGAAGTCATCTGATTTTAGAGAAATTGTGACCATAGGATTAACTATTTCTCACCCACATTTCCACCAGCACAATATCCTCCTCTCTGGCAGAGAGAAGAGGTCTCTCTGTGCTGAGGAAAACTCTGAACTTTGCGTGGCCAAGCCAGCAGTGAATTTGAACTGTGTCCTTTTGCATCCTACAGCTCTAATTTTCAGCATTAAGGAACACCTGCATCAGCATTTGGTATCAGGAGGAGGCAGAGATGAAAGTGTACACGTAGTGTATATCAGTGGCCAACACCTTTAGGGAGATGGCATATACTTGCACAGACTTCTACCGTGTAAGCTGACCCTATTTCCTGATCCAGTCCTCCTCATATGTGCTGGCTGGTGTGGCAATAGGGGAAAACTTCCTAAAGTATAGACCACCAGGAAGATACTGGGCTGTTGCTGATTGTGAGCTGCTAATAGGTCATGCCTGGAGGATGGTAATGATTATGACATGCCTGATTGCTCTAATTTTTGTTCTGTTCTTGGATCAGCTCAAAATCCAGAGAACTGTAAGGTCATTTATAGGTCTGTCTTTGGTCCATTCCTCCCTTGATTTGATGTTGTTTGGTTCATGTAATTGCTTTATAACTATTTGTCCTCTTATTTCTCTGCACAAGTGAATCACAGACATTAAGCGACGCGTCTCGGGTACTCACAGCTACCTCACATTAATCTTAGACTGTGACTAACACACCGAATTCTGACTGTAGGACACAGGATTCAACCTCATGGCTCCAACTGTCATGTTGAACACAAATATGCACTGCAAGTGATAAAAACAAAACAGAAAAAAATTCTAGTCCTAATACTGTGAAATCTGATTAGTGCAGAAAGGGTAACTCTGAGCCAATATTTGATAGTGGAAATGATCACATTTAACCCCATTAGTCATTCCTAATTTGCCTAGCATGTGCATCATGCTGGACAAAAAATATTCAAAGACACACAATCAATATGTTTATTTTAACATTGGGTGTGCCCTTGGTTCTTTCAGTTCTCAGTGACCTAAAATGCTAACATCCAGATTTGACCCCAAGATTTTATACTGCTTTACAGAGATAAGCAGAATGGACAACTCCTGATTCCAGCACTAGAGGAAGCAGAATTTACAATAATCCTGTCGATATAATAAATATTATTTTGTGTATCACAGTGTATCCAGTGGCACCATTAATGGCTCATTGATCCTCTGTACCTAAAAGGTTGAAGCAGGGTCGTTTGCCAGCATCAGTTAAGCAGAACAATAGTTGTGATTGGGAAAATATTGAACACTTTCCATGCTGATATTATACCTTGTCACAGATCTTTTTCAGCTGGGTTGCTGTGCTCTGACCTGTCATGAAACACTTGTTCTTCAAACAGGTTTTTTGCATGTTTTCTCTGTTTCTTTTCCCTCTCAGTGAAGACATCGCTCTGACAGTGACTTTGGAAAGCTTCACAGCCATTTTTTTTTAATTTTTTCTTTATTTTTTTTTATTCTGAAATAAAGCCACCCCACCAGCTCACAAAGGAAGTCACTTAGTTTTTCTTTACAACACTGCCATTGTGTGAGTCTGTACAACACCCTGCTTCTCAAAGTTTGCATAGCCAGAAGCTGTCATGTTATTTTATTTAGCTCTTTGTAAGTTTGGGTTTGGGTAAAACTGAAGTTTTTCTCTTAGACAATGCTGCAGGGGTAGAAATGGAGCAAAATTTAAGAAAAAGAAAAACCTGATGGTCAGTAGATAATGAAAAACATCAATGCTACCAGTGATGCATCCAAAAAGATGTCATGAATCAGTGAGTCAGCTGGACAAAAGCATGTTGAGAGCTAGGAGCCAGGGAAACATGTAGATGTTTGGCAAACCTAATGAGCTCTAATATCAGATATATTTAGCAATGCTACCTTTGACAGTGGCACGTGTATTGTCAGTCATCCTCCTAATCACTGACTGAGATACTAGGTAGGAAATATCCCTTCTTCTCATGAGGAGACATTAATGCAAATAGGTGACTAAGCAGACGCTTTTTTGTTAATCTCTTGTATTTGTGAGAGTGACACCCACATGAAAAACTGTAGTAAACTGTTCAGTTAAAGACTTTTCAAGCAGGCTTATGAAAAAAAAAAAAGTGTTTGCTCTAAGAATTGCCATGTTTTCACACCTTTCAGCAGAGCCGATGGGAGATGCTCTTTTTCTATTATCGTACAGGAGGCCCAAACCCAGACCTGACAATGCAGGTTTCATGGAAGCAGGCCAGGATCAGTAGCTATCAGTGCCACTTCAAGGTGTAGAAAGGCAGACCAGAATTATCAAAATCAGGCTTTATCATCTTCACAAATTGCCAAGACAACACACCCTCAGGACAAGCCTGTCTGGGAGAGTCTTGCACCAGAGACAGAAAAGTAAACTATACAGAGCCAGGAGTCAGGAGGCTGCGATTAAACCTGCTTATAATACAATAGAGGTGTGGAAGATTAGATTCAAATATTTCATCTACTTTAAGAGACTTAACTGTGCATCTTTCACAGTAAGGAAACCTGCTCATCCGGGGTTAGCTGTCAGTAGAACAGACTTTTACCCACTGATGGTATTTTTCAGGTTCGTATCTGGTAACTAGCAGTGAATGGGCTAGAACAAGGATTTTTTCAAAATCTAATTTCAGGGACTACCTTTCTTTTCCATTCAGCTTCAGAAAGAATTAAGAAAATAAAATATCAGGACTTGTCTCTTCATTTCTATCTGAAAACCTTGCTCTAGGCCACCTCTAAGTAACACAGCCAGTATGCTTGGAGGTCCACTGAGGGTCACTGAAAAATTTCTAATTAAATGCCAGATCCAGACACTCTGAGGGAAGTCACCCTCTTTCAGAGAAGTTAACGCTACGCCATTTTAACACAAAAAAAAAAAAAGAGGTTAACTCCGATACCGATACTTCCGCTAACTGCTCAATTTTTTTCACCCCAGGATAGGAAAAGGCCATGAGAGACACTATAGAAAGGCGAAAATGAAGGTTTAGGAAGCATAGGACTGAATGGCAGCAAAAGCTAGCTCAGTTTCATCAGTATTAATTGAAAGGACACTTCCAATCACCTTTGTTTTAGTTGAGTGAGAACAAAAATAGTTTTCCAACATTGGATTAGGGTTTTGGATTAAGTCCAGTCCTTATCATGATCTTCTTGTAGTCTTGACCACTCAGGCATTGTGCAGTTCAGGTCTTCATCAGAAAAACAGGACTTGCATTCCTTTCTGATTTTTTAGTTTTCCACAACGTAGAAACCCAGTCTGATCCCTCTCTTCCCAGAAAGCGTAGATGAGCCCAGAGCTGAAACCACAAACTGTTGTCAACCTGTTGTCTTTACTCATATGAGTGGTTTGTTAGCACAGGATGATCAGGATCTTAGTGCTCATGTCTAAATGTTGCTTCAAGAAACTCTGATAGCAGAAATAATATTGCATTTGAAATATACATTAGCTTTTGAGAACTGCATCTAACCACCCTACAGGGACGAGGAAAAACAGCATACATGTATAAGCAGCTCATCTAAAATTCCAAAAATTTGTAGTGCATTACTTGTGGGCAATCTGCAGGTTGAGAATGATGCAATTCATTAGAAAATGCATTTGCGACAAATGTACACAAGAGAAAGAACTGATATCTCCTGAAGGAATCATTGCAAATGGTACAACGAGTTTAAGTTAAAATAGAGGAAGGTCCGTCATCCCACATCTTGTAGAGCAATTTATAACTGATAAAATGGTAGCATTCAGGCAGCCAAGCTCTATCAAAGCCAAACAAATTTATTACAGTGTGTCAGAGTTTAATACTTCCTTTTCACAGAGAAAAACCACAAAATATGTGTAAGTTATGTTAGTGGCATGTGTCAATGGCCAAAAAAGAGAAGTTTTGAGACGGAAGAAATACCACACAACATACCTTCTGTGCATTCAGTGAATATCAAAAATAAGCAGATTCTAACTGCAACGTTTCTTGTTGCAGTTTTCTGGAAAGACAGTGTATCCTGAAACGTCAGCACACAGAAAGATGGAGGAAGTAGTGCAGGAGTATTCAAGCAGTCTCTTTTCATCCCTTTTTTTATAATCCAAACAGTAAAGTTAAGCAGATTCTTGAAGGGAAACAGAAACCTTACTGTTAGTATTTGGAAGTGCCACGCTTTGGAAATAAATCAAAACAGAAGTCACAGTTATCTGCCCCTAAAACTTACCCTGATGATCTATCTATTTTAATAAAAATCTGCAAACTCAAAAGCGCAAGTCTTCAAGGCTTGCAAAGTCTCCAGCAGATGGTGTTTTATTTATGCATTACCATTGGGCCACATTTGCTGAGGCTGGCATCTATTTATTCTTCTGCCCCAAAATATTATTATTATAATTTGTATATTTAAGTGCCAGATTTTCTGATTTGGCTGAGATGCTCTCATCACTAGAATGGGTGAAACTGGCTTTAAGCCACTTATATCTTCCCCTGGAGTCGGGAGGCAGCCAGATGTCAGTCCAGTACCTTGCATAAATTAGAGCAGCCTCAGGAATGCTCTGCCCAGTTATCAACACACGTAGAGCTGCTCTAGTGCCCAAGAACAGCCAAGACAGCAGAGTGCTCCAATTATGCTTCTTTTGCCCCTGATATTTCCTTTCCATTAGGGGAATACAAAGCACAATACAGTTCTTGAAAAATCTCTGGTTTATGCCATGAAGAGATTTAATTTATAGTAGAAATCTTAAGAGGCAAGAGGAAGGAGTTTCATGGCATTGTAGGACTGGGACAAAGAGACTGTAGCATTGTTGGGGTTTCATTACCAAGCGTCAGCCTTGTCTTTTTGCTTGGTACCAAAGAACACAGAGAAGGAAGTTCTGCTTTCTAAAATATATGGGATACTTCCTATGACATCAGTGCGATACTGTTTCACCTAATGTATCTTACAGCTCAGTAATTTAGGGTGCAGTCTTGCTACCTGTTCATGGGACCTAAATTACACAAACAAAGTGCACATGCAAAATTGTGTCCATAATTCTACAGGTTTAAAAATCAAATTTTGGATTAAAGCTAGTCTGAAAAACTGAATATAATATTTGTATATGCATGCAGCTAGAGGATGTAAATTCTGACTTATTTGCAACGGAGCAACAGTAAAACATGGCCAAAAGGAGAAAACTATGTCTGTGATATAATCCATCTCAGACATTATTTCATGATCAAGGTAATTTTTCTGTCCCTATGGCAATATTTTACACAAATGATACTAAAGAAAACTGTCCCTATTTGTTTCACCACGCTTCTGAGTGTAAATCTTCATTTGAAGAGCCTTCTGAAACAGAAAGTGAATGCTGAATTGAAGGGGTTGTGTCTGCAGACGTGGTGCAGGAGAGCTAATGCCTGAGTCATCAAGAAATAGCAATTACATCTGCTGCATAATCACCTCCCATGTAAACAGAATCCAGAAGAGGAGGAAATAGGTATGTGTATGTCTGTGTACAGTTTTAAGTGTCTTCAGCACACAAAGTGTATTTTTCTTCTATGGTCCTATATTTTGGTTTCTTGAAATATCTTCACATAACAGGTGGCAAATATTTTGTATGTCTCCACTTCATTGTGTGTCCCATTTCTTTGGTCTGTTTTTCTTGTAGGGATCTTTCTTTCGCTACACACAAATGAGCACAGGCATTTTATGTAAGGAATGAGACACAATTTTTGGCATGGAAATATGAGTTATAAAGTCTTATTTAATTATTTTATCAATATGCATAATAGGATTGAATTAAGATCACCACAACAATGTTAAATCTGAGTTTTTATTACTTGCCTTGAAATTACATCTATATTCTTTTCACTTATTTCCTAAGAATGTAATTTTCCAACTTTTTAAATCATCAAATGGGGGAAAAGTATAGACTTTCTGTTGCATAGAGCAATGCTGACACCCACATAAATCACTGGGGGTTTGAAACTTGAGATCTACCTCTGCCACTAGGCTTTGAGGAGAAATGGATAGTAATAGCAGGTTGTCATCCTCTCTGTGAACAGATCTGAAGGACAATCAGACATTTTTTCAGAGGGTTTAATGGAGATTTGCAGACATCAGACTCAGGAAATCTGTGTTCTACTTTGGGATCTGGCAAGGAACCTAATCCAGCAAGTGCACTTTTCTGAAGAGGAAACCTTATTGTATTTTTCTCTCAGGCTTTTTCTCATGCCTGTTTAATCTCAGTTCCTCACCATCCACTCACCTGTCCTCAGTGAAGAATCAAGATCACGAACTTTTCACCATCAGTATCTTGTCTAGACAGGCTGGGGGACAACATAGTCAGTAAATACAAGATTCTCAGATGACTTAAAAGGAAAAAAAAAAATCTAAGATACCCCTGCAAAGACAGTCAAGAAAATTCACTGAAGGACAAAAGCAGGCTGCTTTTGTGGGCACAGACAAAGATGTCCAAAGATGGTCCTTTTTCCTTTCCTTGCCTTCCCTTTTTTCTTTCTTCTCCTCTCCTCTCCTCTCCTCTCCTCTCCTCTCCTCTCCTCTCCTCTCCTCTCCTCTCCTCTCCTCTCCTCTCCTCTCCTCTCCTCTCCTCTCCTCTCCTCTCCTCTCCTCTCCTCTCCTCTCCTCTCCTCTCCTCTCCTCTCCTCTCCTCTCCTCTCCTCTCCTCTCTCTCTTCTTCCCTTTCCCTTTCATCTTCTGTCTTTCTTTTTTTAACTTGGACAAAACCAAACCATCTGTCTCTGGTATTTTTTTTTTCCCTAACATCATTCATTAAACTACCTGACCCAGGCATATAACAGGGAATATTAAATACCAAATGGTTAAAGATTAGAAAAATAAGAAACAGCTGAAAAATAAGCCTCTCTAATGGGATTAATCAAACTGATATTACCAACTGGCTTATAACAATATAGTCCACATACAGTCATCGAGAGAATTAAAGAAATATTTTGGAGTTAAGTCTTCGATGCAGAACTGGACATAGAAAGTAACCTATTGCCTTCCTTGAAAACTGCATATATTGTCTGTAATATGAAAAAAAAAAAAAAAAAAAAACACAAATATTCAGAATTACCTAAGTGTGGTAATGGTTTATCAAATGTTATTCTTACTCAAGATAATTACATCAGGAGCTTGAGGTAAATTCATAACAGAATATAAGAAGGATCCTTTACACTTTACAGATGTAGTTTTCCAATTCACGTGGTTCTTCGTGGTTTTGTTTTGGGCTTTTTTTTTTTGAAAGGATTCATCTGGATTTATTTTTGTACTTTTGCCAGTTAGGATTTATTAGAGCTTTTTTTCTTGGCATTGTAATTAGGTGTTGTAAAATTTTAAGCCATGTATTTTTTTAATGGATAGTAATTTTGTATTTGTATCCATGTATTTAGAGCTCCTATCTGCAATCAGACTTCTTTCCATCTTTTTGTGAGTATCTGAGACCCACAAAGAGAGAGATGTTCATTAGACAAGTTCATTTTCTAATTGAGGAACAGATGGCAGGATGCTCTAGCATTTTACTGGTGACCATGGCAGGTTTTTGGAGTAATCTTTTTATTTCAGTGCTTGGAAATTGTATAAACACAGCTCAGCTGCTTCTGTTACTCAGGCTGTCTCGGGACGTAGCCACACATCCTCGTTCAGCTCCAGCTATTCCAGCTGAGAAGTTCATGACTACATCCCAACTGGAAATTACTACCCAACCTGATCTGCTGGTGGAGATGCTCACACGAGCAGTCCCCAACTTACTCTAATTAGGTTAATTAACCTCGTGCAAATGCTGGGCTTGTTTGTGTACATCACTAAGGAGCAACTGAGCCTTTGGGTGGGAAGGGAAGAACACTCCTGGCTCGGGGTGGGAAGAGTGAATGGGGAGGAACAGATAAAGTGACCTTTTTGGGAACCACATCAGGATGAAAGGCTTGTCGAGCCTTCAGGAATGAAAGCCCATTACCACTGCAGTACAAATGCACAATATCCAGATGCTTCTGTTTCATTCCTGTCTTGGAAAACATCCAAAATCTACCAACTAGTCCCAAGGCTCTTGCTTTAAATGAGTTTGGAGCTGTCTATATCTCTGCAAGTTAATCACATCTCCAGAGTACTGCAAACCAAGATCTCGAGAATATTTTCCTTTTTGAAGTAGTCTTTCATTGCCAGCACAATGAGTGGAGAAATAATGAAATGGTGACATTGGCAAGGAATACTCATTCTTACTAGATGATTTGACCAGCTTCACCAAGAAAAGACTGGGAGAGAGAAATTTCAGGAAGAAAAATATGTCATACTAAGATACGAGTTTCCTTCCTTCTGCTCCTCACTTTGCCCCTACCAAATTTTCCCACAGAAATCAAATTCCACTCCTGATAATTTTAGAAATATCGAAAAGCCTCCACTACAAAGACTTGTCATTATTTGTGATAAATTGAAGGATCCACGTATTGTAAGTGACAACAGAGCACAGAAGCCATAGCTATGTCCTTGGTGACCCATGAAAGAGTTAGGGATCACAAAGTAAAAAAAAATATATATAATAGAAAAAAAGTCTCATAACAGATTTCAATTTTTCAGAGTGAATTGTCAAAAAAAATATATATATATACACTGGTCCTTAGCTGCAGTTACTTTGCTTGTATATACTATAATGTTGCTATCTTCTGATTTTGGCATCTGTTATCTCTTTGCTTTCTCCTACCCTAAAGCAGACAGATGGATCTGATGACTCCTATTTTCTATTATTCTATCGTAGTATCTTGCAGCTTTCTAGCTGAAGTGCCCATTGGTGTGAAATTAAAGATTTAGAAGAAGAAATGTACTGCACAGGAATAGGAAGTACCAAGGTAAGAGCTAACCTGGGTAAGTTGACAGTATTTTGCCCAGAAATGTATTAATCAGTTTATCAAAGTACCAAATAGAGGTTAAAAAATGTGAAGAGCTGAAGGTACCAAGCAGCAGTAGTGCTATTCATGGTGGCAGCTCTGTGCCCAGAATCACCTCTGCTGTTGTTAGATTTGGAAAGCTCATGCAGAAGTGTATTACTCATGTGGTTCTCAGAGCACATTGACTTTCCTTATCTCCTAGGATCTGTTTGGGTGATCTGAGGTGTGTGTATTGGGGAAAGTGATTTTTTCTGCTTCTTGCAAACAGTCAAACAGGGCAATGCTGTTCTTGCTTCCTTGAGTGGACAGGAAAAGGTCTTGTCCTCAAACATTTTCACAAGCTCTTTAACAGTAGGAGAATCAAAAGCAAATTGGTTCATACTGGCTGTTGCACAATATGTTCCTACTCCTTTATGATGCTCTGAAAACAATGTTAGTAGAAGGTACACAAGTTAATAAAATCATATGCCCTTCAAGCTTATCAATGTGTACTTGGATCTGTATCATTAAGGCTTCACAGTCTTTGTATTTTTCATGATAGTGAATAACGTGTATTTGAATTAGGGACTGATATACGTGTTGTTAACATAACTTTTGACACAATTGTATCAATATAGCATTATACCTGCTGCAGTGATAAAAGTGTCAATAAAAGAATGTGCTCTTCTGAAACCGCTCAAACAACAGTAAATTGCTTACAGCTTTTAATATATCTTTGACTATGTTATAACCACGTATCACTCCTCTCTGCAAAAATTCTTATGCAAATTTCTGTAGATTTGTTTCCCAAGAGAATTAATTTACTTATTTTCTGTGGAACAAGCTGACTATGAAGGCTAAATCTGGTCACAACCCAGAGGACCCTATTCCAGCCCAAGCCTACTTAGGAAGGGAACAGCAATTTGTTTTCAATGACTTCACTCACCCTTACTGCAATGTTTCCAGTAAATGCAGGCGTTGTTCTTCTTGTGTGAGCTCAGCATGTCATTCCTAATGCGGCCCTGACTGAAATTTTGCATTAGTTACTGAAATTAGTACCTTTCTTTAGATGTTCTTTCTGTCTCATGTGATTATGCTGAATCATTGTAAAATGAAAAAAATCTGATGAGCTATCCATATAAATACTGAACAACATTAGATCATCACAACTGGTGCTGTTAAAGCAAATGTAAATACCTAATTAGCCAGCAGATCCAAAACGCTGCCAAATAGTTTTTACTCACTGTGTTTACACAGCGACAGATTCTCATGTTAGTCATATCCTTCTGAACAAATGTTTTGGATGGACTCTTAAATCAGTGTCCACTAGGAAATAGAAGGAGGCAGCCAAACTCTGTTGAACGCTTGCCATTGACAAAGGTTAAGCATTTACAGTCACTCTCCGCCTAAGTATTCTAAGGAAACATTAAGGAGTGAAAAACAGAAGGCGAGGATGTTCTGTACTCTCGGCAATAATGCAGCAAGGGTGACAGAAGCAGCTCCAAAATAGCCGGTTACTGGGCTAGATCCTGTTCCCATTAACGTCAATGGTAAAACTCCCTTTTAGTCTAAAGGGACTAGGATGGGGCAACTGGTCCTTCAACTGACTGAGGAAAAAACAGCGAGGTCTTGACTCTTCTCTTTTTGCTTCCACTTCTTGTTCACGAAGATTCCCTTGGGACTGAGTAAAACTGAGCCAGGATGTAAGCATGTGCCTTAACCAGCCTGCTAGGAAGGCTAAAACATGTTGCATCCACTTAATTTCCCTGAAAAACTATACTCATTTCCCTCATTTCCCTCATTTCTTTTTTAGCTATTTGTAATATTTAAGTCTACTCTGTCACAACAGTTTCACTCACAAAATCAGCTGGATTATAACAATGGAGCAATTTGGTTTGAGTGAAAACAATATAATAGAACTAGGACAAAATTTAAACCTAGGGGAATTTTGCTATTGCAGTCCTCTCATCACTCAATCATTAGGCCGTATACTCTGGGATGACTTTATGGTCACCGCCCTAACCTTTAAACATTACCCCTGACATAGACCTTATACAAGGGTTAGCAGATGGATGTACATCACTGACCCAGTAGCTAGGTCCTGGCATCTCTATAGCATGTCAAACATACATGCAGGCACCCCAAGGAATGGATAACCATGGACAACTGCTTGCAGGCATGCAGGAGATGGCAGTGTCCCTCCTCACCCCAGCCAAATGCCAGTTATTCTGCATTTTGATCTGCTTCTCACCCTGCAGGTACATAGAAGAGGCAAACCAGGTACATCATTCCTTGTCTTTCAGCATTAAAGATCCAAGGACAATATATTTTTGAATTTTTCTTTGTTTCTCAGGTTAAAAATAAATCTGAAAGGAAATAATACTTCTGCAGATACTAAAAGCATAAATGCAGAGTAGGAGAGACATATATACCTAAAATTTAGAGCCTCTCCTGCCTTCACCCTTCAGTATTCCGCTTTTGCTATTCCTTAATATACAAGGGATGAAGATTTGTGCATAAACTGAAAATATAAATCTTAGTTCTAAAGTCAGTCTCAACAGAATGAAAAACTTCTTTCCCAAACCTCTGCTTTACAGTCCCTAAAGACAGTGTCACTGAGAATGTAAAGCTATTGAGCAGGTCCAAAGATGATTTTACATTACTTTAGCCTTTTGGGGTTTGTAAAGATCAATTGGTTTCTATAAATCAAGATGCGCTCCAGCTCACAGTGTGGTCAATAAAAAAACCTGTGAACATCAGTGGAAGACAGATTGGACTTTTACTCTGTATCCAGCAAAGTACACAGCAGCAGGCTGTGTACCTGTGATGTGCCTGCTGTACCATGGAAAAAGTGAGGGCAGGAACCACTCAGGAAGCTACAATGAGTGAAGGATCAACCAGCATCATAGGACCAGATATCTCCTGTTCCCTCATTTCATTCTAGTCTATCAGTGAGGGCACCTTCTTTAGGAAAGAGATGATGGGATAGAGTGCTTTAAAAAACTAATGTCCAGGTCGCATATTGACTCAGACAACAATTAATTCTCATTCCATGAATGTCCATATAAAAAGCTGGCTGATGGCAAACTATGCAGGGCCCTCTGAGTTTCTTGCGATCAGCAAGACCTCCCAAAATGCATGAGCTTGGAGTCCATCTTTCCTCATTTTTGCCACGATCCTCCTCTAGCAAGAAGCAACTACAAGCAAATCTTCTGCTTCTCAAAGCACAAAAACTCATCCAAAGAGAGTGAAAATCTTTGCCTGTCCCCGGCCTTTAGACTTTGCACAGAATATTTAAGGTTTTCAGTGACATATAAAACAATATCCCTGGAGGCAGAAAAAAAATGACGGGACAAATCTGGACCACAACCTTATCTCTTACATCAGGAAACATTCTTTCACCAAGACTGACACCATGGCCCTCAAGACTTTTGCTCATATCCTGGTACAACTGGCCAGTTTATTGCTTGATCCATAGCATTATCCACAGTAAAGAACATTTTAACTATGCTTTTAGACCAACAGAGACATGTTTTCAGACTGTGCTGCTGGTTTCCTTATAACATGAGGGTCCATGCCTGTTCAGATATGTTGTGATAACTGCTAAAACTACTCTTAGTTAAGGGGCTAGTTTTCACTGTAAACGGTTGAATTGCAGGTATTTGTGTCTCAGCCATACAAAGTATTTTGAAAATGAAATTCAGGATAATCTTCTCCTGGCCCTAAATACATATTTTTTAAAACAATACATTCGGCAGGTTGTTGGTTTAAAAAAAATTTAGAACAAAGGAACAAAGAACTGGAAGTCTTCCAGAGGAAGCGATAATTTGATGATTCTCTATATAAATCTAACATTTCTTCATCTTTTATAAATGGAATTTTGCAGGTCATTAGTCCCTTAATGTAGTATAGCTATGGGTTGCAGGGATTTTGTGTGTGCATCTGTGTGTGTGCAAAAGAAAAAAAAAAAATAAAAAGCATTAAAATGGTTGAGATATAGAGAAAATTGACTGCTGCATAGTCACCACTTTTCATAAAGATTTTTACTACACCCTTGGTAGTAGGATCTATAATATGCAAATGTGTAACATCATTAATATGCATTTGCCGCATACACCCTCCTTAACAGAGTATGTTATGGGAATACAAATTAAAAACAATACACTCGACTCAGCTAAATTTTAATGGCCCGTTGTATGAGTGATCCCTGACTGGGAGGTACCTAAGGCCTTTGTCTTCAATACTTCCCTTCCTTCCCCACATCCATTCTCTTTATTTCTTCTTCTTTTCACTGACACCTCCATAGCTAGATTATTTACATCTCAGTGTAAAAATTAAAGTAATGTGCAGATTCATCCTTGTTACCTTCAATGGAAGTAGCTGGCACAAGAAGAGAAAACAGAGATCCAGAAATTAGCTCAGCCAATAGTCCTCATGGTGGAATACACTGTGCAGCCCCATCTGCTAGGTACCTCCATGCAGTAGTTCTGTGGATACAAGCTTACTTCACCTGTCAAACCAAACCAAGAGCTGATTCTGGGAACCTAAAGATATTTACTCACTGTTTAAACTTTGACAGTGGATGCAGTTACTCATCTCAGGTTGGCACCTGTGCAATAAGGATGGACCTAAACACAAAGGATTTTAAACCACTGCAAATCATAGACCAGAATTTTACAGAATCACAGAATGGTTAGGGTTGGAAGAGACCTCTGAAGATGATCTAGTCCAACCCACCTGTTAAAGCAGGTTCACCCAGAGCAGATCACACAGAAATGTGTCCAGGCAGGTTTTGGATGTCTCCAGAGAAGGAGACTCCACAACCTCTCTGGGCAGCCTGTTCCAGGGCTCTGGCACCCTTTTCATGTTTAGATGGAACCTCCGGTGCTTCAGTCTGTGCCTGTTGCCCCCCATCCTGTCACTGGACAACACTGAGAAGAGTCTGGTCCCATTCTCTCGATACTCACCCTTGATATATTTATAAGCACAAATAGCATCCCAGTAAAGCGGTGTTGATTCAGGCTTGTCCTAAGCTGAGCCTTAAAGTGAAGCCTTTCAGGAGACAGTTCACAAGCAATTCAAGCAGGGACACTGCTGACATAAGGGAAAGCAGATGCCACCTGAAATGGAACTACTCATCCTTGTTAGTCAGTGCGTGCAGTCAAACCTAAATGAGCTTGCTGTTCCCATCAGAGCTCTTCGCCTGCAGGCTGGAAACTTTGTAGATCAGATGCAACTCCAACCACACCATGGGGACAGTGTCAGCTGACAGGGTGTGACAAGGATGGATAGAGAAGGTAACTTTCCATTGCTCCAGTAAAATCTAATGAAGAATTAGGTTGAAGCTCTTAGTGTTCACTAAGTGTTTAACATACTGCCAGTTTATCCTCAAGTATTTAAGGAAAACCTTATATAAACTGAAAAATTAATAACACACATGCACCTCTACAGATTCCCTAGAATTAATTATTCAGTGATGGATGCCAATGTTATTTTCCTTTACTTGGCAATGACTTTCCCAGAGCTTAATCCTTTCAAAATGCAATGGGGAGAAAAATAACACAGCGAGACGCACTCTGCTGTGCTAATTGGTCTTCCCAATATGGCGTGAGGACATTTGTTGCTCAGCCTGCTTATTCAGAGTTCTGCGTATTCAAGCTGTTTCAGCAGGTCTAGCTACTCTTATGGGAAATTAAGCTGCAATCAGATTCTGCAGTCATCCAGGTCTAGACTGTGATATTGATCACAGAACAGGGAAACAGAATGAACAAGGTTGAAATGGCCTCTTTGTATATGAGTGCAGACACTTGACGGAAAATGACCTTTTGTGGATGCAAATCTGCTATGTGAGGCATAATGTGGTTGATCCCGAAAGCTGTGGAAGACCTGGGAAGCCATTGCATAAGAAAGATTCTGTTTATTTTAATTACATCTTTCTCTTATCACCTTTTCCCAGTCAACCTTGACCAAGAATCTGATTTACACTGAATTTTAGATTAATGTTCAAGATCCTTTCCGGATTTATGATCATTGTTAATTACAACGTCTTTCATGGAAATTTCATCACAGTTGTGAATAAAAGAAAACTCACGCTGCCCAGCTGCAGAAATTGTGGAATTTTAGATACAGTTGTTTCATTCCCCTATTCTTTGAAAAATCTCAGCTCCCACCTACAATAGGAATCTCAGAGCTGAAAACTCCAGGACACTGATACAAGTTCCCATCATATGGCAGATTTTCAGCTGAAGCTCTTGTCAATTTTCATTCCTTTATCAATACTTGATTACTACTGAACATATTTTGTACAAGTTTTTCATGTTTTGAATTTATTTGATCACAACTATAATTGAGATGTTGACGAGTGAAGTAGGAATGGGATGACATAATGGAAACAAATATTTTCTTCTCCCAGTTTCAACCAGCTGATGATTAGATGTGAAATGCAATATTGATGATATTCTCAGCGTCCCACTCCCGAGATGAGTCGAAGAGGGTATGTAATGTGAACTGATCTCTATTTGTATAAAAATAAAGCTGGCTAGGATGGGTAAAAGGCTATACATAAAAATAAAGACCTCGAACACAGAGGTATAAAACACAGATTTAAATTCCAGAGGGCTAGTGAGGAGAAAGATAGAAATGACAGTTGTGAACTGGTATACTACTAGCTCACAGCCATAGATTCCTAACAAAAAATATAAAATCAATTAACAAGTATTTTATTCTTAGCTAATATTTAGGGTACGCATTATACCGGCAACTGAAAGCAAACTGACAGATCCAGTGAATTGACACAGTCAGTAAACCTCAGCTGTAAAAAAATATGGTAAGCATCACTATAAATGAAAAGGGAAGGACTCTTATTGAGTATAATCATAGCTGTGGCTCTTAAGAAACCTCAGAAAACATAACTGTCCAAATAACATGTGATACTATCTTACAAACTTTCCTGAGACCACAACATACTTCACGCAGTGTTTTCATTTGTGAAAAGGACAACCAGAATTCACATACCTGCTGAAATAAAACAACCACATATAAAATAAACACCCTTTGAAATGGTTATTTCCTTTCCTTTCTTGTTTCTGATAAAACCCAGAGAGTTAAAAAAAAAAAAAAAAAAAGAAAAGAAAAGATTCATTGGAAAGAGATTTGAAGACATAAGAAGATTTTAAATGCACTTGCATCTTAGACATATTTGATCCATTACTTCCCTCTCTGTAAAGAAACGTCTTGGTTAACTCTTGAACAAAGACTGGAAACTGCTCTGAAGTTATCTCCCTTTTCAGATCTCCACAGTGTCTGTCAGCAATGATCACACTGTTGTCTTCATTGCTGGAACTGCTAAAGGAAACCCCAGGAGGACAGAGACGTTCTTCAGAGAAACCTCACTTTGGTGGCTACAGTAAGGCTTGCTGACAACAGCCTCTAATGTCAGGGTGACTTTTGAGCTTACAACAAAAAGACTTTGTGCTAGAGTCCTTCCAAGGACCTTACTGGTGACAAAGGTCTTTCCAAAGAAGCCAGCAGTTAGTGAGTGCTCTATCAGACCCTATTAGAAGGAGAAATGGCTTGCACCTCTGAGAACCATCGGCATCTATCCTGTGCCTGAGCAAAAGTTTTAAAGTTCTTAGGTTAAAAAAAATAAATAAAATAAAATAAAGGCAAAATGAGCAGTATCGAATAGATACTGCTATAACCATCAGAATGTCAGTGCAACCTCTGCATCTCACAGCAAAATAGACTTTTAGAAGGGAGATATTTCCCTTAACTAAAAAAAAAAAACAAAAAAACAAAAAAACAAAAAAACAAAAAAACAAACACAAATCTGAGCTGAAGGAGAGTGGCTCACTGCAACTGAAAATCCCCCATGCTCCATTCTAGAGCCAATTCATCTTATTGCTGAGAAATAAAATAAACTCAAACCAATAGCTGGTAAAATCGTCCTGATTAACCATTCAGTCTGCTGCCCTTAAGAAGAAGATGGCAGGTCACAGTGACCCTGGCTAAAGGCAAAAAGAGCTTCTTCAGTGAAATTTCTGTGTCTCTATATAGACTTTTTGTTCAAAAGATGATGAAAGATCATGTGAAAAACTATACACAGGGAGGCTCAGTCTGGTCCTGCTGAATTGGCTTTGAAGCACCAGTTTCTGAACCACTTGCTACAATTAACACGTCCCTTTCCTCATTAATGTTGGACCCAGCTGGTTCAGGCCCTGAGTGGATGGTTCATCTGGCACCCTGATGTGATCAGTAGAGGAAGATGAATACAACAGAAGCCACTATGATCAAAATAAGCTGTTTCTTCAGCATACGAAAATAACTAATTTACGTTTAAAAAAGCAATATTTCAGTTTGTCCTTTATGACCATTAATCTCAGCTGCGGAATTTCTTAACATTTAGAAACAAGTGAGTAGGTATGGCACATTACTAGTGAGGATCAGACTTGAAAATAATGGACTCAGTATATACAGATACTGTTTTCCATCCAAGGATCTTCAGATGTTTTAGAAAAATTTATTAGATGCCAATGCACCTGAGAGTGTCATCCTGCTCATTTGACAAACAGAGAAAAAGAGGAAAGAAAATCATATAATTTGCTCCTGAGAGAAAACAAGTCTGTATCAAATTCTGGGCCAAAACCCAGAAATCTTGACCTCTGCTTGTGAGGGATGTTATACTCCACTCAAATGACTCTGGAGGTTATAAACAGTTTATTTTCATATTCTAAGCCATACGCACTCATATCTATAAAAAACATGTTAAATCAGTTATTGGCTTCTTCAGGAAGCCAATGTTCTGACTGCTCTAAACAATTGCTTATTAAAAGGCTTAAAATAGGTTTGGTTTATCAAATTCTTTCTTTTTGAGGCAGAAACAAAGACGGGAATGTCTCTTTTCCTTAAGCTGACAGTCACTGCAACCCTCATGTCTTCAAAACAGCCAAGTTTGCCATTTCTGTAAATTAGTGAATAGGCACCCGAGCATGCTCAGTCATTTTTCACACAGACCCATTAAGTAACAACTGTACTGATGAGTTTCTAATACCTGCAATTCCCATGGATGGTGAAGTTTCTCCTTGACAAGGATCCCTGCACAGAGCTTCTCTGGCAGTAGCTGGAGCCCAGGGAGTGCGGCACCCTGCCGAAATTGTGAGAAAGCAGGGACTTCTAAAACTGTTGAAAACATTTATCATGGGAAGAAAATTGTTATGCTAAGTGAAATCTTACATGTTGAAAAAGTCCAAATCTTAATAAGTCGATGTTCAGCCAACTTGACAGGCTGTGAGGGCATTTGTCCTGGAGCAAATGGTCACACTGACAGCCCAAGGGACCCCTGCTCTACTGAAATTTATCTAGAATACCACAACAGATGAATCACTCTTCTGGTAAAAGTGTCCCTGTGTGTACTATTAAGAAAGAAAATGAGACTTGGAGTGAATTTAGCAGATCTTTAACTGGAGTTGAGTAATGTGGCCAAGCCCCAAATTTCAGCAACACATGCTACTCTGCCCTCCCACTACTCGTAAACAACGTCTTTCCTTGCTGCTTTCCAGCCAGTTCCCTTCCCTTTCTAATCCCTGGAAGTCACTGCCCACTTTTAAAAGCTGAAAGGTACTTTTTAATCAAGCGGATAACTGAACAGTAGCATAATTTTACTTCAAGCATGCACCAAGGCACATTTCAGAGCTATTTGAGGAAGAAACTCACCCCAGCCTGGCAGCCCCCCTTGCAGAGTTCAGGCCGGGTGGTCATTGAGCCAGGGGCAACACAGTCAATTCAGACAGATGGCCGCTAAGTCAGCCCAGCACGTTTGGGGAATTCAATTCTGCCAATATCCAGGACATCAAAAGGAGATGCACACCTTCAGCTCCCTGCCGTTCTAAGTAGCCTAGACCTGCAGACTGAAAATCTTTTTTTTCCTCCTCAGTAGCTAATCTGGGGGGAAAAAAAAAAAAAAAAGGCATCTGGAAAAATGCAGCGTGCATGTGTGTGTTGGTAGTTTGACATTTAAAAATTCCCCCAAACTTTTTTGACCCAATCTCACTTGGTGAAATCAATGTAAATTCACAAGAAGCTTAAGAACTCCATTCTTCTGTGACATTGATATTCTTCATTCCACCCTCTCCTTTCTCTGCCCCTTAGTCCATATTTTTTCAGGTTCCCCACATATTCTCCAGGGTCTGTGTGCCATGGTTCTTCGTAAGTTAATTGCTGCCTGATCAGAAGGGGCTGGGATACAGCATTCCCACAACCCTCAACAGCCATTTCAGGAGATAGAGAAAGGGGAAATTGGGCTTTGATTCCTTTATGGCATAGTGAGACATCCAGCATATTTGTTGAAGAGGACAACGATCATCACAGGCCTGATGCAGATCTCTAATTCAAAGAAAGGTCGTCTCCCATGCTCTGCTACCAGAAAGCAAGGAGTGGGAAGGAGCAGGAAGAAACAACTCTGCACTGAAGAGGGAACATCAAAAGCTGAGAAATTCTTTAGCTGATGGTGAGCGCTAAAGTTTACCATCATCTAGCCTTAATGCGGTGCTCCCAACTAGATTGAGAATTGCCAGCAAACCTTTCATCCCAAGTCAGAAGAACACGAAGACATCAGAAAGCACATTGCTTCCTATATTTTATTTCATCTTATTTCCTCCTTCTTCCTCTTGTGTAAGTGACTGATATGTTATCCTCTACTGCATCAGTGTCCCCCAGATGATGTCCATCCACAAAGCAGGGGAGGCAAAAGAAACATCTAAAAGATTCAGATGCACATTACAACCGCTGTCCAACAAAGACACAGAGAGACGGGACAAACTTCCCATCATACTTTGTCCTTTCATGCATGTCATCTCAAGGTCAGTAATTCCCACTGTTTGCTTGCTGCAGCCACTGAAATTAAGATGAGAAGGCTTTGGGTCCCTTTAAATATCACAGAGGGTGGCCCAAACCTATTTAACCAGAAAGATAACATCTACCTCAAAAATGGAAAGCCAGAGAAAAAAGCCCAGACAAAATCTGTTGCCTAAAGCATGTAAAACATTGGGCTACTCATTACATACAAACGACATTAATGTAACAGAAAAACCTGTAACAGAAAAACCTGTAACAGAAATTTTAAAAGCCCTGAAAATACAGTATTTTTGACATCTACATTCTCTGTATCTTAAATTTTTTACAGATCTGTAAAAATAGCTATCTGTAACTTATCTAGAAATGCCACAGTTTTACTAAGGTCACTTGGAAAGTTAGCAAAAACAGGTCACGCTTCCAATCAGATTAATACACTAGCATGCCCCACAGTAGATTATGTTAATTTTGACAGTAACTTTTAATATTTGTAATGCAATACATTACTCAATAGGATTTCTAAGCCTTCTTGGAGCTTATTAGTCTGCCTTTATAAACCAAATGTCAGCTTTATCAAAGTCAGATATTAATTATTAGTGATGGGCGAACCTCAAAAGGTTCAGAGGTTTGGTTTAGTTTGACTAGACAGGCATAAGACCAGCTGCTTTTCCAGATCATTTGGATGGCAGATTTGGACTCCTGATTCTGCAAATGTTACACACTTGATGAAATGTGAGCATCCAGACAGAACCTGCTGTGTTCAAGGAGACTGCTGAAGCGCGCTCAACTCAGCAAATGTGGGGCTACCCGACCCTCAGTGTCAGGCTTCAGCATCCCAAACTTCCCACACCATTGAATGCTACAGTAGATCATAGAATCAAAGAGTTATTTTAGTTGGAAAAGACCCTCAAGGTCATCAAGTCCAACCATGACCTAACACCAGCACTAAATCATGTCCTTAATCACCACGTCTTTTAAACACCTCCAGGGATGGTGATTCAACCACTTCCCTGGGCAACCTGTTCCAGTGCCCAATAATCCTTTCTGTGAATAAATTTTTCCTAATATCCAATCTGAACCCCCCCCTGGCACAACTTGAGGCCATTTTCTCTCATCCTATCACTCGCTGCTTGGGAGAAGAGACCAACCCCCTCCATGTTACAACCCTCTTTCAGGTAGTTGTAGACAGTGATGAGGTCTCCCCTCAGCCTCCTTTTCTCCAGGCTGAACAACCCCAGTTCCCTCAGCTGCTCCTCACCAGACTTGTGTTCCAGGCCCCTCATCAGCTCCATTTCCCTTCTCTGCATTCTCTCTAGTACCTCATTGTACCTCTAGTACCTCCTCTTTAGCTTGGAAAAGAGGACACTGAGGCGTGATCTTATTAATGTTTACAAATATATAAAGGATGAGTGTCACAAGGATGGAGCCAGGCTCTTCTCGGTGACAGTCAGTGGTAGGACAAGGGGTAATGGGTTCAAACTGAAACACAAGATGTTCCACTTAAATTGGAGAAGAAACAGACACTGGAACAGGCTGCCCAGGGGGGTTGTGGAGTCTCCTTCTCTGCAGACATTCAAACCCGCCTGGACACATTCCCATGTAGCCTCATCTAAGTGTTCGTACTCTGGCAGGGGGATTGGACTGGATGAGCTTTTGAGGTCCCTTCCAATCCCTAACATACTGTGATTCTGTGATTCTGTGAATGTCTTTCTTGTAGTGAGGGTCCCAAAACTGAAAACAAATGTAACAGACGTAACAGAGTAGTGCAGTGTAATAAAATAGCTACAGAGCATTGGGAGTATAACTGTAAAAAATTAAAGAGGAGAGGAGAAAAGAGGGGAGGAGATGATGATATGCTGGGGTCTTATACTGCTGAGGAGACCAAAGAGTCATACAAAAAGCTCTGGACAGATGTGTATAGATTTGTATAAACTAAATGGCACATTAGGGCCATAAACCCATAAGCCTGAACTCAAATTAATATATTTGCAAGTGTTGTGCTTGAGCTGAGTAGCCCAGCCTCTTAACAGGGTTTATTGGTTCAACTACAGTGACTTATTGCTTGAGCAGAGCATACCAACATGGCTATATGGCTTTTGGGTTGAAGTTTGTAATAAAGAATACTGGGTGTGCCGTCATATGTCAGTGAAGACATGCCTGAGAGGGACATGTGTGAGGGGATGAGGTTTTGGCCTGGAAGTATGATTACTTACAAGAAAATGAGAAAGTTCAATTTGTTACTGTACTTCTGTGGGTAAGCAGGGGAGTTCTACTACATGGCAGAGATTTACTAGCAAAACCCATGGACACTTCAAATAAGCAACAACAGGATTTCACCAGATAATGCTCTTCCATGTTCTATAGCAACAGTCCTTCAGAGCAGAGTTACAGTGCTATTTTTCCTTTTTTTTTTTAACCTCAAGTTATTGTTTTACAAAAGTATTTCCAGTACTGCTTGTGAGAGCCATAGCTGATAGTGCCAAACATGCAACCTGAGATTTCTTCTTCACTGCTGATGCATAGTCCATCCCTTTCCACTCTCACCTGGTGAATTTTTAAGCACTATATGCAGAGTTTCTTGAAGAGAAAGCTCCCCACATGGAACCTCCTCTTTATTGATTTTGAGGTAATTTTCTGTAGAAGGGGTAATTTCAAACCCACAGTCAAAACCAGCAGAATCCTCATCCCTCTGTTACTCATTTTCAGTGCTGCCATTGCAACCAGAGGAAAACATGGACACTTGCTACTACATCTGTCAGCTGAGGTTTAGGAAAGAAACAGACACATTCCTTCAGGGGATGGTTTCAGTCTATCAATCCTACATGAAAGGAGGTGCCCACACCATTACAATTTCCTATGGGGTAGGTCCTTTCTCAGTGCAGCAACTTTTGAGAAAATTCCTGAGGTTCTTATAACTTTCCTCATCCATTGCATGGGGAACGTTATGACAAGGACACTTAGGGTTTATTTAGAGTGAAAATGAATGACCAGAAAACCAGTACCTGTGACACTGAGTATAAAATTCCACAATGGATATGGGCCAAAATAATATTTTCAGACTTAGTTGGTAAACTGGTTGCAAAGCAGAAATCTGAACCTAGTTCTTCCAAATCTCAGGCTAACACTATAGCTGCTGCCTCAGCTGCAGGAGTAGGCAAAGATCAGCAGCAGATCTTCCCACATCTGCTTATTGTAGAGTGCCCACATCTTCCCCATAAGCATGTGGAGATAGCCAATGGTGGAGAAAACATGGGTTTGAATGACCCTTAAGTTCACACCAGCCCAGCTGCACCTGTGTCCTCAAGTAAGGACAAGGTAGAAGTTTCAAGCAACTGTGTCAAAAGCCAAATCAGATGCTAGTGTCATTATAGTAGTAACAGCAGCAGAAAGTACAAGAGTATATGACATTATAACGATAATGAAAACAGCATCACTGGTGGAGCAGATGTGATTGTAATTATATCAGAAGCAGAGACAGCCAGTGTGGGGGTAGATGGGGCTCTAATTGAGATAAAAGCAACTAGCTGCAAGGTGGTGAGGCATGCTGCTGCAAAGCTGGTGAGGCAGATGCTACTGTAACTGGAGCAGGTCTGCAGTAGGACCATCAGTAGCAGCAAATGCTGCAGGTATCTCAGAGCACCTGGGAAAGCACTCAGTAGTTGGGCAGCTGCTGTTTAAGATGCAGCAGTAGGTGCTCTTCACTTTTTATTTCTTAGTGGTCACCACTTCCTGAATGAGGCAAATGTTTTTACCTTTACACAAAAATTTCCTCAAATTATTTCTTGCAAAATAATGTCATTCATTCACTAAATTATTTTACTTTAATGTTTTATTGTCTGAAGTCACCTCCATGGCTGTCTATTCTGACATGACAACTACTGAATTTCATTCAGTCAACACCCAAGCAAGCCCATAGTTCTCTGTTCATTTATCAAGAGAGACCAACAGAGGACTCTTTTCTGGAACTCTCTTTAATGACAGGATTTTGGAGGGTAACCCTATCTGATACCAGCATATCCTTGTAAAGGGCCTAGGTCAGCTCTGAGTCACATCAATGTTAATGCCAGTTTATGCTACTCCAACTTAAACACTTCCTATCACAGCTTATCTCCTTTATTGGCAATTTTCATGTTATATGGATTGTCACAAACAGTGACTAAAAGCCCTTAAATGATGATAGTTGTTGTGGTCATAGTTTTCCCTGCTGGTTCTCACAGGTTTACAGTACCTGGGAGTAAAACTCCCATTCAAATGGGGCAGGTAACTTTAAAACCACAAACACCAATAGTTCTGAGCCACTCAGCACCTTCTTTATATCAGCCTTCACTGGCCTCTCTGCTAAGTGAGGGAATTATAGGAGAAGATACATGCAGAGGATGAGGATCAAGACGAGGATTATTCCTGCGAACTTGACCCATGTTTGACCCACAGAATCAAAGAATCATAGAATGATTTGGGTTGGAAGGGACCTTAAAGATCATCTAGTTCCAACCCCCCTGCCATGAGCAGGGACACCTTCCACTAGACCAGGTTGCTCAAAGACCCATCCAACCTGGCTTTGTATACTTCCAGGGATGAGGTATCCACAGCTTCTCTGGACAACCTGTTCCAGTACTTCACCACCCCTATGATAAAGAATTTCTTCCTTATATCTAATCTAAATCTACTCTCATTTTAAAATCGTTACTCTTTGTCTTGTCACTAGCTGCTCTTGTAAAAGTCCCTCTTCAGCTTTCTTGGAGGTCCCCTTTAGGTATTGGAAGGTTGCTATAAGGTCTCCCTGGAGCCTTCTCCAAAATGAACAACTCCATCTCTCTTGGTCTGTCTTCGTAGGAGAGGTACTCCAGGTGGAGACTCATGAGAGCAGAGCAGAACGGGAAAAACAGTTCCCTTGACCTACTGGTCATGCTTCTTTTGATGCAGTCCAGGATATGGTTGGTTTTCTGGGCTGCAAGCACACATTGCCAAGTCATGTTGAGCTTCTCATCAACCAACATCCCAAAGTCCTTTCCTCAGTGCTGCTCTCAATCCATTCTCCACCCAGCTTGTATTTGTGCTTGGCATTGCCCCAAGCCATGTGCAGGATCTTTCTATCTTCTTTGAAAGGCCATAGAGGTCAGGGCCAATGGAGCTAAGGGGTAAATATTGCATCAGTTTTCAACAGAGGCCAGAGCACTTACCCTGTGAGATGAGGCTGAGGAACCAGAGTGGGTTCTACCCGGAGGAGAGGACCTGCTATTAGCAAAGTTCCAGTACCTGCAAGGAAGTTGACTACAAGGCAGATACAGGGTCTTCACAGTGGTACCTGGTGCGGGGATAAGAGTCAATGGGTCTAAAACAAAAGACATTCAGACTGGTTATAAGGAAAATTTGTTTGCCCTGATGACACTAAAACAGTGGAGCAGGTTGCCAAGAGAGGTTGTGTGGTCTCTGTGTATCAAGGTTTTTATGATCCAACTGAATAAAGCCCCGAGTAACCTTGTCTGATACCATAGCTGTTCCTGTTCAGAGAAGGATGTTCATTTAGAGATTTCCTGGCATCCTTTACAATCTGAATTTTTCTTTCCTTTTGTGATTTTAAATCTCAGGTAAGTTTTGCCCATTCTTACTGCAAACAAAGTTTGGAGATGAGGTGTGGTTTCAAGGCAGTCAGCTAAGTTTGCAGATTTAAGGAGAAACTGCACTGGGTGGAGAGTTCGCATTCAGTATGGGGTGGTGGGTTGAAGGAAAAAGGTTTTGGAGTAAGAGAAATACCATACAAGGAGGTGATGACTGCACTGGAAAGTGAGGTGTGAGGGCACAGAGCTCCTGGAGAAGGTGATGCCAAATCAGACCTTGGTGAGGTCCTCACTCCAGGAAAAGAGGTAGGGCCAAGTCATGACAGTGAGACCATGATTGCATCTGTCAGTGATTCTTAACACTACCTCATTTCATAACAGCTGTATAAAGGCCATTCAATGAGAGATAGGAGAAAAAGACAATAGAAGAGTTTCTGGGAAAAATCCAACCTCTACTGCTTGTACCATTCTGTAACTGAGAGCTATTTTATACCCCAGCATCTCTGTGAATGTGCACTCCTCTCAGATGGAGGGAAAGGTGACTGATACTCAAACCATCTCCATAGATTGGTTTGCTCCAAGGATTTCACCCACTGAACACCTCTGTCCCCAACCTAGGTTCTTGCCCAGCCTTCTGACAGTCCTCTCTTGTGTCCAGACAGAGACCGTTTAATCAGATAAGTAGTAGAAATTATGCAAGCCTTTCCTAAGTGTAGTACAACATTCTGATAGTTTGGAACATATCAAGAAAAAAAAAAATACAGTATTCAAAGCATAAAATTTTATCATCGGGTAGTGTGTGTTGTTCGACGTCCTTGACGTTGTTCAATGTTTCTCATTCACATAAACGGCTTGTGGCCTACAAATGGAACACTTTTGTAGAAATAATGTTCTCCATGACCCTAGAGATCTTGGTGAATGAAGAGTGAATACCAGAACCATGGCCAGCTACAAAGACGTGCTCGTGCATTTAAGGCTTGCTCATTTAGGAAGGACAGTCTCAGGTGTCACTGAAAAAAGGTGATGTTTTCATTCACTATGCATTAGAACCACACGGTGTTTCAAAAACAGACCCAATTTCAAAGCAGTAGTGATTTCAAATTGGGTCCACCTTTTTGAAACACCCTGTATTTGAACATTTCTTAAAGTTATTTGTAAGTCATCAAGACAAACATTTCTGAACTGTGTGTGCAGATGATGAAGACTGCATCTTAACCCTTGAGAAGTAACTTGAATCTTCTTAGTTACACCATAATAATTGCTATGAAAACTCCAAATTTCTTCCTTTCCCTCTTTTTTTTTTCTTTCTTTTCTGACTGTAATTTCTATTCAAATGAAATCTTAAATATTCTGCCCTGACCTTTGCTGGAAGAGATTTAATTACCTACAGAGTTTACATAAATTATATGGCCTGTTTGTCTAAGATTAATCCTACACAGAGATCAATAGAGCCATGGAACATCAGGATAAAATGGCTTCTTGCAAATGCCACCAAAGGTCACAAAAATCTTTCTGGAAAGAGAGCGTGAGAGACGTGGTGTGACACATTCATGTCATCAGTCCAGTGTATGTCACTGTCGCTGCCTCTGCAGCCACTCAGGGATGATTTATCAGCTGTTAGAGAACATGTAGTATAAACACACTATAAGAACCAGTTGAGTAAAATTAATTGAATGCCAGGATGACTACAATTCATCATTCTCAAAAAATGTCTCAGAAAGTGTGAGAAGGATGATACACTGACCATAGCACAAATAAACTGCTTTTCATATCTGTCTTTGGGAACAACCTCAAGCTGCCACAAATGCCATGCCAGTTTCTACACAGAAAAGACAGCTCTTACTCTTTGTTTATGAGATGGAGAGGACGCACAGAGTATGCTCAGCCAGGAGACTTATTACAAATGACATGCCTGTAGCTTGGTAAAACTGTTTTCTGTGTGTCCTAAGTGCATGTTTACCAGTAAATTTGAGTTTACTCTCATATTAGTTTGACAGAACTAACACAATGAAAGTGCAACACAGGCATGTCTTCCAGGCTCATCAAGGCTAAATGGAGTACTAAGAAATGTCTTTCTTGTGTTAAAAAGAAACTGGGTTGAGAGAATGGAGAAGAAAGAAACAGCCAGTATCCTACCTGTTAGAGCTGCAATGTGAAAAACCTCCAAAGACTTTACTACACCTGATTCAAACAATAGACTCCAATATCAGTTTTCCACTGAGAAAACTTGTGATTTTGACTATGAACAGACATATTCAGACCCTCACCAAAGCTAAGCACCAGGTGCAAAACTGTTTGGTAATATTGCTGATGCAAGGGCAGATTTTCACAAGTGTTCACCATCCAGCAGCTCTCATCATGACAGATTTGGAAAGAGACTGGTACTCAGTGTACACAGTTCTTATGCCTTCGAGTCAATTAGCTCTGTGCCAAAATAGGAACGGAGATTTCATAAAAATCAGATCCTCACTGTGATGATTAGCATAATTTTTAAAAAATCTGCCCTAGTTGGGCAGAACAATTTTAACTTGACTGTGAGAACCTCAAGTTGTGGTTCCTGCCTCTGAAAGAGGGACAAAGAAGACAAAGACACTAGTTTGTAGAAATGTAGTGGAGATCTATGGCGAGAACCATATTTTGAGTCACAGTGTGAATGTCTTTTTCAGCTCTGCTTGGGATTAAACTTCTGTTGCAAAGTGGGACTTGCCAATTTTCTCTCCAGGGTACAAAGTGTTTGGGTTGTAATAAACTGGGAAAGCTAATTTTATTGCATTTCTGCATGATCTAGTACAACAGCGCTGACCAAGGACGTCGGTTATACAAAGCAATACTGCATGCAATTTCATACATAGGAAGATGACTTGAAGCTATACAATCTGGAGCTTCATTCAGTGTATGGTTGGATTCAGGCCCTTGGTTTGATCTACCGTGGAGGGGAGGCTCAGAAGTTGAAGTAGGATAAAACTTGGATGTTTAAACATCCCCAAAAGACCAGCAGCATTTTGATGTGGAATTATGCTCTGAAGAGCATTAGCAATATTACCAATCTTTTAATTACTGAGCAAGCCTCTTTCGGCAAGCCTGGAGTCAGAACACCATGCTGAGGGAGCATTCAAACAGGAATGATACACTCAGGGTAATAAAACACCCATTGTTTCTATGTCCTATAATAACGCCTGGAAACCACAGATGAGATCAGGACCACATTTTGCAGGGTGCTGCACATACAAGAAGGATGAGACAGGCCTTCCTCAGCTCACAGACCAAGAGAGAGAGAAGGAGAAGAGTGAAGATGAGGAAAAAGGACTTCTCTCCATTGCCCACTTTGGTGAGAGGTGCAGGAGCAGAGCTCAGCTTTGCCTTCTCAGTCACAGCCCCACAGCATGGGCAGTACTGCCCACAGGTGCCAACTGCAGCTCAGATGGACTTTTTAGATTCCTGCTATAACATGAGGCCTTCATGGGAAGCTCTGTTTTCTGACTTGTAGCCCAGGGGTGTCAGAAGAGGTCTGCTCACTCGCATGAGTGGATATGCACATTTGGTGTGTGGTTTTGCACTGTACCAGTGTGGGGCTGCACCTGGTACCTTGTACAAGGACGACTAGATATTGCCTGCTAAGCATCTGTCAAGCAACAGGGGACACTGATTGCTGGTGTAAAAAATCAATTAAAATAATTAACTAATGAGAGCATCCTTGAGATTTTCGTTCATTTCCCACTTGGTGTTATGTTGACCATGTGGGTCAAGCTTAACGTGAAAACATCTACCTACCTTCTGTGCTGCTGGCAAACTCTTCCTGGCATCACCAAACCTGAGGCAGGCTGCTAACACCTGAGCTTCACAGCATATCTGTGTGGATGTCTACCTTTTTTTAATACCTATTGGAAAGCAACAATTGTACTAATACCAGCCTGTTTCGTCATAGATTGAGTGGAGATGAAGTGGAGATGAAGTGCCCTTTGGCCAATGGGCATGTGTTAAAGCAGCCCAGTCACTGGCCAGCGCTCATCGGGCATGTGTGCACCTTCAGTCTCATCTCTGAAGGTCACGTGGCCAAATTTGAAGTTGTCCTTTCTGCTGAATCTCTAGATAGTCTTCAGCTGGGCTTGTGCTCTTAGGGGATGAGGTTATGGAACAAAACATCTGTGTCCCTGAGGAGACATCTTTACTGTAAAAGCAGAGCATAGTATCAATGCAGTTAAGCATTTTCAAATTTATACTTCTATTTAATCTGTTCCAGTAACCCATCTCTGATTTTCTGTATGTTTTGGGTTTGGTTGGGTTTTTTTTCCACTATGTAAGACGCACTGTAAAAGACAACACCAGGGAGTAAAACAACTTAGTAATAGATTTTAGTGGTAGTGATACAGAAGGTTAATTCAGGAGGTTATATCTAGATTCCTTGATTTCACTTAGGGGCCTATGTTCTGTGCTTGCCGATGTGAAAGATGCAGAAATGGTCCATAGAACCATGTTAAATATTGTTTCCAGTATGACTTTCAATTAAAAGTTTGATTATGCAGTTGCATGATGATATATAAGAGAGAGATAAGAGTGGGATATTGGTTCATTTCTCTTATAGGTAAGGAAACTACCACCAGAGATCATAAAGCAGTTTGTAAGTTGTGAGGTTGGTGCTCCAGAGGAAAGAATGCACCAGAAAATAAAGTTAAAATAACGATGCAAAATTAGTTCCAGCAGTTTTTTACCCATGTACATTGCATCAATACAAATCTGTGCAAAATAGCCAGCTCAGTTAGGCCCTTTTTGGCATTTCTTCATTAATATATAATAATTAAAAAAACCTCCAAACTTAAAAATTATTATAAACATTCTCATTCTTGGCATAGCAAAAATTAAAACCAGTAGATGTTGAATATGAAGCATATTTTAGCATATTTAACCTTAACTCTGACCATAAATTCTCATCATTCCATCACCAATAATTTAAAATATTACCCAAGGCAAAACATTTTTGGCATTCTCTTTCTGTTGACCATCCCAGGATACACAGGATCTAGTACCTAGATCCTTTTACGTCCTTAAGGTGTAATTCTTCACTATGAAGGGACTGTGGCACTTCACTTCTTCTTTCCACTGTCCTTCATGCAACCCCAACTCGTAACCAAGCACAGCAAAATGTTTCTGAAACAAATCAACACTGATGCCACCACTGAGAACTGAGTGACCTTTGGCAAAGGAGCTCTGTTTCCAAGGTCCAGTAGGCAATGAGGATTAATTTTATGGTCTAGACAGAGTCCTGAATTCCAATAATAGAAATTGGATGTTTGTAATAAGCTATTTACAGTTGCAGTTCTACAATTTTTATTAATCCTCGAGGACTCACAAACAATGCTGCACATTTTGGTCATCATCTAGCCTGATTCATTCTGCGTTCACTGTCACCATAAATAGATGTGCCTTTTTGGACAGCACCTAGACCACTGTGTTCAGTTCTAGAGCCCCCCAACATAAGAGGAATGTGAACCTGTTGGAGCAAGACCAGAGTAGGGCCACAAAGATGATCAAAGGGCTGAAGCACCTCTCCTATGAAGACAGGCTGAGAGAATTGGGGTAGTTCCACTTGGAGAAGAGAAAGCTCCAGGAAGACCTTATAGCAGCCTTCCACTACCTAAAGGGGACCTACAAGAAAGCTGGAGAGGGACTTTGTACAAGGGCATATAGTGATAGGACAAGTGGTAGTGGCTTTAAACTAAAAGAGGGTAGATTTAGATTAGGTATAAGAAAAAAAAAATATTCACCATGAGGGTGGTGAGGCACTGGAACAGGTTGTCCAGAGAAGCTGTGGATGCCCCATCCCTGGAAGTATACAAAGCCAGGCTGGATGGGTCTTTGAGCAACCTGGTCTGGTGGAAAGTATCCCTGCCCATGGAAGAGAGTTGGAACTGAATGATCTTTAAGGTCCCTTCCAACCTAAACTGTTATGTAATTCTATGTTATCTCTCTTTCAAAGCAAGGAGTCATTGGACTAGGAAATGCAAAAGCTGAGAGTTAAAGAAGAGATAGTTTCTCTGATAGAAAACATGTGGTGTGGCTAGGAAAGAAAAAAAAAAAAAAGAAAGAAAAAAAAAAAGTTGGGAACTACAGGAAGAACCACAGCATTTTTAGTAACACTTATGGATTTGCAGAATGTCCAAAAGAGGAAAATCCTATCTAAATTTAGAGGACAAACCATCCCGATTAAACCTCTTCATGCTGTTGCATTCAAAGCCTTTCCTCATTGCTCTCTGATACCTGAACATCACAGACATGCTATTCAGCACATTTTATCTTAGTGTGCAGTTTTCATCCAGTTTTCATCCAGTCTACAAGGCTCAGGCAAATCTCTGTGGGCAACCCATTCTAGATGTATGAGGTATGTTGGTGTAAGAGGTATGAGTGATTTGTCCTGCATGCCCAACCTAGGGGCTGAAGAGTAAGAGCCTGCAGAGGCACAGCCATTCAGAAGTCATAGTCACAGCTGATTTCATAACCCTTATCTCTGCTGGGCACCATTCTACTCTCCTCTTTTTCTTCCTCCATGAATCTGTAGAATATTGCAAATGCTCAGTACAGGCAGTACAGGTTTATCAAGCATGAAGATGGGAATCAGGAATGCCTTGGTTCCACTGCGTATCAGGCAGCAAATTTGGTCCATATTCTGCTCTTCAAAACGCTTTAAAGAACCAGCCTCACAAAATGACTGACAGGTATATCTTATTGTTATAATGTTAAGTTTAAAGCAAAAATGGACAACTACAGCAAGTACCTGCAGTCTTTCCAATGAAATGACTGGAGACAATAAGCAAGAACTAGGAGGGAGAGGTTATATATGCCAGTCCAAAGCCGTATCATGATTACACTGATGTTATCAGAATATCTTCCCCAAAAACTGCAAAAGTGAAAGGAGGGAAATCTGATGGGAGGAGGCAAGACTCTCAGCCACTAGTGTTTGAGGGGAGCAGACATACAATTCCATAGTCAATTATTAACCAAGGTCAATATTTATGGCACAGGGAACCATTTTAAGTGTACATTATTTATGTAGATACTTGTAATGAGCACTTCATGCTTGAATAGAGAATGTATGTACTGGGATAATTTTAATAAGAAAGCTTTTTGTTATAGGAAACAGGATATATCTCCTCGGAAATGGTCTATGTGTCTGTCTGCCTCTCACTCTTGCTCCAATTGAACCAGTCAATATTTTTCACCATTATAATTCATGATCAGAAATAGCCTTCAGCTGGAATTTAGTAAGAATGGAATAAGATGTTTCAGACTTGGGGTTTGAAGCTCCTATTTATGCAAACTGAATCCAGACTGTGGATTTTTCTAGGAAAATAGTAATGTAACCTAAATTATGTGAGGAACTCCATTCCACATGCCTAAATAGGCAGAGGCCACTGCTGGGAGCATCTTCATTCCTCAACTTGCTGTAGTTTCTGAATCACACTTCCATTTGCCTCGTGAATCCTTTCTCCTCCCAGAGTATGTATCAGGGATAAGGATGTGATAAAGACTCTTGAACTAGGAAATGACAGCTTTGCTGTGACAACTGCTGAAGAAACAACTGGCTGGGTTATATGGCTGTAACATATGAGCCTTTGCATTTGGGATTTGGCTTGTATTCCACATATTCATACAACATCAGTCATTCACTGAGAGCCTGCTCTTTATGCTGCTACTCTCACACACACAGAAGAGTATCATGGTATGTGAAGTCAGGTTTTAAAGGAATTTAGGCATACAAAGATGCTGAATGGTTTCTAATAAGATTTCCAAATATGCCTAAGCACACAACTACTGAAAGATGCCTCTGAAAACCCCATAAAGCACCTTAAAGTGCTTGAAAATCTTAAAACTGAAAGCAAGTACATTTCTTGCACTTTTGCCTGCTATTTTCAGCAGAGGCCGAAGAGCTCTAAGTGTTCTGGACTCTTTGGTTCTTGTGTTACTTTGAAAATTCCAGTCTAAGACCTTATCCAATGCCAACAACATCAAAGAGAGGAAGCTCAGCAAAGTGATTTAGAAGTTGGTACTAACAAGCACTCTAAATCAATCCAAAACGTGTCTCATGCTGGGTGACGTCTGCTATTGATCAAAGGGACAGGACAAGTCAAGTCAAGGAAACATTCATTGGCAAAATAATAAAACAGCACCAATGAATGTTTCAAGGTTTTTCTTTGCTTGAATTGCTATACTAAAGCACACTGCTGGTCGAGAGGTGATCATCTGTAGGATACTCCCTAGACAAAAAGGAGAGGAAAAGTAAAAGTGATTTTCCCTCCTCATGACCCACTACCCAATCTACAGTTTATTTATGTTCTCCTTAACATTAAGACTATACCAAACTAATTAATTTCTGAGAGACAACACATTGTTTAAATAGCACAGTAGATGGGCACTTTTTAAGAACTTGGCAAAGCATTTGGTCCTTCTGTGCAAAAGCTATGCAAAATACTGTCAGCTCACAGACACACTGATGGAGTTAGGATTATAACCTGAAAAACGCAGAGAAATTGAGGGACCTGATTCTTGGATAGGGTTCTTCTCAAAAAGAAACATCTACAGGGGCATTCATCTTATCCAGATGAAGCTTTTCCCCTAGGGTGACTAAAGGCACTTTTTGTCCCAAAAGAGGATAGACTATTGCTGTTGCTTGCTGGGTAGCATTGTGTTGGTTCTTCTTTTTCTTTTTTGTTGGAACTGAAAATCTGGCTGAGAAACATCTTACTGGTGTGATTTCTGAAGGCCACCCACACATCTCTGTAACTTACATCTCTGTTACTTAACATAGAGGTAACATGTCTCCCCAGGGAAGAGGAGGAAGGGATTATGTTGCAGAGTTACAAACATCTGCAGGGAAGGAAGCACATGAAGCATGTATGTTTTACAGAAGGAGCTCAGAAGAGGGGGAGAGAAAAAACCTCTTTGTTGCCTGGAAGGAAGGATGTTCATGCTCCAGGGGCAGATGTGGAAGGGAATGTGAGGTCATGACTGAGAAAGGTGAGGTGAACCAAGGCTGAGTGTCACCTGATATGAACTGGCAAAGGCAGAGAAGCGGCTCCGTGATGGTATGGCTCTTTCCTCACAAAATGACCTGACTACAGGCTGTCCTGGAGATACCATCCCTTATAAATGGGCTTTGGGCTGAACAACATTATCATGAATCAAAAACTGCACAGGGAGACACAGATTTTGACAATCCAGCAGACCCCTGACTTGCTTCAGTGTCTTCTCCTTGTAAAGGGCTTGTAGCAGAACAGACCAGTTTGCTCTCTTGCCTTTTTATTTTTCCTGACTTAAAGTAGTTATTTAATTAAAAAATAGTGATCTTAAAGTTGATGCAAGGCACCCCATTGCAGCTGTAAAAAAACTACACTAGTCCAGCTGGGCCGTTGCAGAATAACTCAAGACAGCTGGAGACATGGTTAAAGAAACATAGTCCTCCACAGCTGGGACTCCTAACAAAAAAAATATCGCGTGACAGTCTCGCAGAATTGCTACTACAGAGGTGAGGAGCCCTGGAGACAAGGGGAAGATGTAAAATTCTCACAGTTAGCCAGAAAATGTGGTTGTGTGTGCAGGAGAGCTGGTGCAGCCTGGCTTCCTAAGGATTTGCGCCTGTGGTGAGATTTGTGGTTGTCTGATCTGAAACAGATGCCCAGCGAAGCTTTTATCAAAGCCAGGGAATTAAAAATCTCTCTCTCCCAGAAGGATTCTCTTCCGAGTGTTTCCCCCAGTGAGGGGATTAATAGTCTCTGTCTCTCTCCTACCTGACTGCCTGAGACCTGCAGGAATTTGCTGCTGCTTTGTATGACTGAAATGAAAAGAGACAGTGGGTTAAAAATGTATTGATTGGAGGAAGAATACACACACAGACAGAGTATGATCCACTTTTTTAGGAAAACAGGCTGAAAGTATAGCTTACGGGGAATGTGCCAACTATGCACCATATAGCCTCTTTAGCTCCTGAAGCATCTTCCTCATCTTGAAGTTCTTTTATTATATAAGATGGGGGGGATGACAGAGTTCTGCAACAAGGGCATGGAGGGCTTAAGGCTGGCAAAAATGAACCCGTTATTTTCAGCTACTCTAAAGAGCTCTGGATAAGAGCAATCCTGTGAGCTGCCTGCCTGATCTATGTAACAGGAGTTTCACTGGCTTGCATCAGCCAGCACTGACTCTTCTTATGCTAACCAGGCCAGCATTATTGTATTACACTTAATCGAGCTCCTTATGTCATTCCAGCCTTGCTTCCGGTTTTCTGATCCATGTGTTTTCCCTCCCTTCCATCACCTCTCCCTCATCTCAGCTGGAGGATGCATACGTGCCCCTCTTCCCCCTGTACCAGACACCACTGCAGTGCAGTGCTTGTGATTACAAATCATCTCATTAAAGCCAGACAGCCACTCAGCTGGATGCAAATTACTGACCTCCTCAATTTATGAATGTCAGACTTTTCAGGGTGGGAAGGCGGGGGGAGCAGGGCGGAAAGTGTTCCATTAAATGGTATCCATCAACCCTATCACATTTATAAGCTAACAAAAAGGACAAAATGAAGTTCATTGGGACTGGCTGGATCTAACAGTACCAGCTGGTTCTATGAAATATTAATACAAACAAGACATGTCTCTGTGTTAGAGTCTGTTAGGTGAAAGGATGATATGGTTATTGATAAGTTACTGCCCTGTCCATTCTTCTGAGTGACATCTTCAATTTCCCTTCTGGCAGTGTTAGTCCTCCTATGTACGTGACAAGACAAGGCTAAAACACAGGAAATCCTATTATTGAAGAGTAAAGACACAGATTCTACAGGGGATCAAAAAGATAGCCTGGACTTGCAGGTGATACCTACTATTTTGACCCTTTTCCATCATCTATGAATTTTGCTGTCTTCCTGTGATTCAGACACACAGCTTTTGCTGCAGAGATATGTGAGGAAAGGTCTTGAACCTGAACCCTGAGTCCTGGAGAAAAACATCATAAACTGTGTTGAAGAGTTCAGACTACAAAATCACTGCTTAGCAGCACAGTAGAAGAGCTTGACTGAGACAGTCTGGATGATGAAGGTTTTCCCATTGCAGTGGCTGCTCAGTTCAGCAAGTTCTTAGACTTCTTTTGAATTAGGAATAAATGCATGATAAAATTCTGCTGCTTGCTGAAATACCTAGGCAACCTTGACGTTCATATATCAAGGTGATTAGCGCAGCAGATCCAGACAGATAGGACACCAACAGAAAAGCCAAACAATAAACAGGCCTGCACTAATCTCAAAGATCTGCAGATGGTCCTTTCAGGTTGCATGAGCACTATAACATTAGAGGGAAGGAAAGTGTACCAAATGACGTCTGTCCTATGGCTGAGCAGACCATTTCCATCCATGTTAATATCAATTAAGCACTTCTCACCAACACTGAGAAACATTCTCATCTGGCCTGGACCAACCAGCTGGGCTGCTGGGGGTCTCTGTAATTACTGGGAAGAACAGACAGTCTCTAAAAGAGAATGAAAACAATTAATGGCAATCTCTTTGAGATGCTGCAAGCAAGAGTTCCACAAAGACAGAAAGATGCATGATAAAATTTTGGTTCTTCTTTGTGTTTCTCCTGCAAAGATAATGGCCAGTCACGAGCTTTTAGAAACACAATAAATGCACTGGAACATATCCCTTGGCAGAGCAAGGCAGATGCAATGATAAATTAGCTGGCGGGTGGAAGACTACCTACTGTGCAGAGAACAGGTTGTCAAACAGATTCATTTATGGCTGTGAGAGTGATCAGTTGGATTCTGAGCAGTTAGTGGAAATAATTGTATCACATATAAACAGCACGCTTCTTACAAAGGACAGATATGCTGTTGACTAGACAGCAGAAGCACAAATTGTCGTTCAGCAAACATACACACAATAAATTAGAAGCTTAAAATCAAATCCTTTAAATTTTCCCAAAAGAGTTCTATTCAGAGCAGAGCTCAAGCATAAGCAATGTCAGTCAAAAAGGTAACAGTAGCAGTGAAAGGCTGGCGAGCAGCTTACAGTGATATATTTATATTTTTGTCTCACCCAGAGGGGACAGGGGCCAAATGAGTCTTCAGAAAACAGTAGCTATTGCACACACAGGCATCTATTCGCCAAGTGTCATGCTGCATAACTGCTTACAGCCAAAAAATATCCATTACTACAGTGAACAGATGTAAGCAAGAATAACAGGAAAAGAGTGCGGCTCAAGAGAACTTTTGCAGTGATGTTCAGAAAGATTCAAAGTACAGCAATACAGGCAGGGAATCTCTCTGGGCAACAGTAAACCAACCGTAACTCCACAAAGCATATATATTAGTCCCACCTTTTACTAGCGCTGCTGGCATTTTAAACCATCTTTCAGAAGCAGTTTGATGGAGTTGGTACCCCTGCAAAGATGAGCACAGGTTTATCAGGAAATAAACACCCCTCAGGCTGGATGAAGGGTAGACAGCAGTTAACATGGTAACCTGCACTGTCTTACTGCCGCACAGTTTTTGACCTGGCTTGGTGTCCCGGCCTCCAGACAAACAGCTGGTTCCAACATTTTTCCTGTCAGAAGTCAACTGGAGTTATTAAGGGTGATGGCAGAGTACTTTAGTGAAATACTTCTCTTCCACCCTGTCTTCTGCTTCAAAGAGGTGAACTACAGCAGAAAAGAAACAGGTAAAGCAAGCAAGTCAACAACAGACACTAAAGCTCTCAATCTTCACTTATGCTCCACAGCACCAATCTGCCCAGGGGCAGCAGACTTTTGGAGGACCATGGGTAGGTCTCTTTGCCAAATATCCATGTGCAGTACTGATGTCCCAGTTTGGCAAGAAGCAACAAATGGATAGGGAAACACAGAGCTTGTAGATCATACACATTCTGCTATTTGGTACTGAAGGAGCAGGTGACTTTGTGTTTTTGGAAAAGAGAGATGATCTATTTGTCCAAGTTAGGCACAGGAACTCTACAACCCTTTCTGGTCCTAAAAATCTCTTAATTTAGAAAAAAAAAAGTTATGAAGTACTTTGAAAATCAGACACATCCAACAAAATTTCTTTGAAGAACTGCCAGCTTGAGACAGCTTGTGGAAGAGCTTGAAGAGTTTCTCTCCTCTTCAGACTTAGCAAGCTAATTTCCAGAACAGAAAATTAAGGTTTGAAACTAATGCCAATCATGACATTAATAAAAGCCTACAGTCTAGCAAGTGTTCATCCTCTGTTTTTCCTTTTTTTCTCTCCAAGGACAGCCAAAAAAAGTCAGAAACTACCTAAGCTACTATCTGGCCCCATCAGCAGAGTATGTGTGCTATATCCAGTGAGTGTGTCAAGGAAAATCTATTAAGCTGACAATGACAAATACCCAAGTCTCTCCCTTCCAAGGAGACTGTATTCAGCCTTGTTTGCGTGCACGTTTCTTGAGTGCTGTGCTACAGCTGCACAGCTTCAGCAAGAGCTCTGGAGGATAACCCAAACCCAGCTTGATTACTGGGGCTAATTAACAGTGTTTCCCCAGTCAGAGGAGGGACTTGAACCTGGACCACTTACATCCTGGGTGAGTGCTTCAGCCACTGACTACTGTACAAAGTGTGTTGGGGAAAGAAGGTTGTGAAGTGACAAAAAGAACTGGGTCACTATTTCAAAGGAAACAAGTGAAACTTGCTGGGTTCCCAAAAAAAATGGTTGTAAGCTTGTACCTTTGGAAGTAGTGTTCTAGATTTGGATTTGGAGTCAGGATTCTGGAGAGTTGCCCACCCAGGCCCTGCATTTCTTTCCTGGTTCTCCCACAGCTACATACTGCAGCTCTCTGCTCAGTATGCAATCTGCTTTGAATCCCACTCTAAGCACATAATCTCCCTGTAAACTGCATAGTGAGTCACAGTATTTGCTTAATCCTACTACGCTGGGCAGACAAGATTGTTACTGGATCTAGTCCTTACCAGGCTACTAAAACTGGTCTGTGATAAACAAGCAAATTGAGCTATGTCCTACGCAGATCAAGAACTTGAACCACTGGATTCACACATGCCTTCATTTAGAAGATAAAAAAAGAAGTTAGAAAATCAATATTTTCATTTTAAGGGTGAAAGTTCACAGGTTGTTTTCTCTCCTATTTATAATCATTCTACTTTAACTCTTCAACAAATGCTGCTAGGAATGAGAGTACATTTCCCCCAAAAACTGCCTTAATAAAAGATGTACTCCCTGGTTGAATAACTTTGCAGAAGGAGAAAAATTTCATAAAATCCTGTAGTGTTCACTTTGGGCCAAATTTTGGTACTTTAACTGTCATTCACTATTCATTACCAAGGTAATTCTCCCACCGAAGACAGTGAACTAGAAAAGAATATCATCTTCATGAGAATCTAAACTGTATTGAGCGAAGGACAGCCAAAATAAAAGAGAAAAAAGCTACACATTTTTCGAACACTTGGAATGAACACACCCCTGAAAGGCTGAGTTAGATGCACTTATGTGTATACTGATCCATCAGGCTTACCCAGACTGTAATGATTGCCAGCATTTTGAGCCAGCAGAGGAGAAATGCATTGATCTGCTGAAAAGTGGCTGGAGCCACTGTATCATGCTGAATATCTGCACATGGAATCATAGCCTAATTTGGGTCAGAGCCCACCTCCAGGTTGCTTCCAAGTGCATTTCATCCAAGAAGAGCTTGTACAAAAATTCACCTGGTAGGATAGTCTATTTTTATCTCTGCCTTTTCTTAGCTGTACAGAATGTGCTTGGCTGATGCAAAACCTGCTGAAAATCCTGCCCAGGCTACAGAAAAAAATGTTCCTGCAGCAGTTTTTTCCCTTTCTCCCTCTGTTTTCTGTACCCTCTCCTCTTTAAATTTGGGCTGTGCTCATCCCCCCTCTTTATCCTCAGTGAAGTAATGTTTCTCTGAATTTGTTTTTACTTCGGTATGAGATGCTGATCCTCTGTCCTTCAAATCATCAGCTGGCTCCGTCCATGATGTCAAGTGACATTATGGGTGACAGCAAAGCTCTTACTAGCAGTTGCATCAGAAAAGGCTCGTGACACCTGCTGCTCAGTAATGAAGAGTGAGCTCACACCGAAGGTGACTCAGCAACACTTCTTTGCTGCTTGTTGCAAAAGAGACAGTCACGCTTTTATCAGTCCAATGGCATATTGCCCTGGAACTAATCCAAGTCTCAATCTCTGCAGGTGTTCTATAGGTTAATACTAGTAGATATCTCAGAAAATCCCAGCTCTAGGATGCCCACACCCTTACACGTTAACCAGACAAAATCAAATGAAAAGTCAAGACAAAAAATTCCCAGCTTCCTCATGTCTCCGTAAATAATGTTACTGTTGTCATGGAAAAATCAGAGGGGAAAGTGAGTGAAAAATAAAAATTACATTTGTGCCTTTCAACCATGTCTTGTTTGTTTTCTTTTTAACATGCATTGTATTAACAAGGAGGATAATCGTTATTTAATATCCCCTCCTAAAAAGGCACTCAACCAAGGCACATGAGGACTTGAAATAATTAGGACGATATAATTGGGTACATTATACAGGGCATGAAATTAACTGTAGTTAAATTAACTCTTCTTTATCAAAAGAGCATAAAGGAGAAGTCGCTGAGAACACATCTTTCTCATACTAATTGGAAGCAGAAGAATGCACTATTTTATCTGCCTGTATTTTAACTTTGAACCACACTTGTGCTTATACATTTTTCTGTTCTGCACCACCTAAAATTGTGGTCATCCCTTGTTTGAATCTGTGGGTGTCCCTCCTGACTTTAGGTAGCACTGAAAGCAGAGCTTGCTGCTTAGTGCTATAATCCCATCTAGGTCAACAAGTGAATAGAAGACTTCCAAGATGATTTAAATATGTCATTGATTCACTAGACCAGGACTGTATTAATATTCCCATTTCATGAAAGGGAATGTTAGTGACCTTCTTTCACAATAGAAATACCAGTCTTTGACCTTCTGTTCATTCACTGCCTTGTCCCTATGAACCTGCCCAGCCATCCCAGGACGTGCCTGACCTGATTTGCCTTAATGGACCTGATCCTGAGCCCCACCTGCAGGGTGATGTTCTGGGGTGACCTCAGCCTATCTCAAGTCCCACGGAGATACACAATGCCTGGGGCTGCTTCTGGCTGTCCCTTTGCCTGCCCTGAGCCCTGGCTAGTGGTGGTGGGCTGGTCACTGCCTGTGAGGTCTCTGTGCTACCAGTCCCCAGTAGGAGACCCCACAGTCCCCAGGTAGCACTCAGCCCTTGCTGCACCCTGACAGCTTCAAAAGAAGTAGTTTTCATTGCTTGATAAATATAAATATGCTCACAACAGTTTTCTTCCAGAAGTCACAGTTTAATATCCCATTGTTACGAGGCTCTTCTCCATCGAAAAAATGGCAATGCAACTTATGCAAAAATTACAAATTTGTTTCAGCCACAGAAGAAAATGGAAAAACACTGAAAATAGTTACAAACTTTTGTCAAATTTCCAGAATGAAACGTTTTAACTTTTTATTTCAAAGAGACATTTCTTACTAAATAAATTCTTATTTATCTATGAAACATTTTTTTGTTTGCTTTGGTTTGTTTGTTTGGTTGGTTGGTTGGTTGGTTGGTTGGTTGGTTGGCTTCGGTTTTTGTTGTTCATGGTGTTCATTTTTTTTCTCTGTTTGTTTTTTATTTTTAAAACACTTCCTTTCAAACCTTGACTAATTGATGGCTCTTCACCCTAAAATTAACAGAGCTCCTTCTCAGAGATGCCTGTGCCTAGATTCTTGCAGAGTTATAGCTCTACAATGTCTTTTCTGAGTTACACTGAGCCCACAACAGTCCCTCAGGGGCCTGAATGACCTCTAGGATTTGGGGAAAGCTCTGCTTGTAGAGCTAATATCCACAGAGAAGACAAGAACTTCAACTGGTATTTTATACTTTTCTACCCTGTGGAATTTAAAACCATTGAAATATTATTTTAATATTGTGAAGGGATACATCTGGTGTAAACACAGGGTAACATCAGAACTGGCAATTGAAAATTTAAAAGTGAAGGTTTATTTGCCATACAGATAGGGAGTTGAAAGCCTCTGTTTTGTATAAAAGCACTTATTGGCTCATTTCGAATTAGTCTTGTTGGTAACAACATGGTGTGGTTGTCCAGGAAGGCTCAAAACATAAATCAGAGAAAACTTCTGAAATTCAGCCATCCTGGACTCATCCATAACCCAAGAGGAATTTAACACTAGGAGGTACAGTGGTGAAGTTTGTAAACAGACAGGACTGTCTTCAGTAAGGCAGCAGTCAATACAGTGGAGGTGCAGAATGTTCCATCCTGACGTGACACCAAATTTTTACCCTGCTAAGTGAGCCAGTGCTGTTGGTGGATACGATGCAGGGATGGTAATCGGGAAACCTAATCTCAAATGCTGGGTCTACTACAGACCTGCTTAACCAACCCAGGTAATTGTTTTATTCACATATATGGTTCAGAAGAGGGGGGTAAAGATGATATTGTCTCTTTCCACCCTCTGTACCAACTTTCTAACCACCACACAAGATGTGGAGTTGTGCAGACTTCCTCCCTCTCCCTTTCTTACTTAAACTGGAGTTGTCTTCTAATTCTCTGAACCTTTGTTCCTCCTCTTCCCTCCTATTGAAGGTTCCTGGAGGTGTTAGTAAGTCATGATAGTGCAGAGATGCCTTAAAGTTGTATTCAAAGCCCTTTCTCATGGCTGCTGCTACTAAAATGGTCTAAAGTCAATCAGAAGCAAAGGGTAGCTAGACAAAGGAAATAGATCTGGACCATTGTCCTTGTGTTAAGATAACATAAATTCTAGGTTGCAAGAGAGGGGAACAGGCAGAAGGTAGAAGAAGGCAGCAGTAATACACATGCACAGCCAAAGGTAAGACTTCAATGAGTCACTCTGTCTTCTAGGTCATTCAAATGCCTTTTCTGAGGTTTGTTTCCAGTGAATAACATAGGATATAACAACAGATCTTCAGCTGTTGCAAGCTGTTGTCAGTTTCCTCAAGACAATGAAACGCCACTGGCTTTCATCACTCAAAACCTGGGGCTAATTTTGAAAGGACATGCAACAAAGTGTATCTAGAGTTTGGTGAGGTTTTTGGTTAGGCTGCCTGAAATCTCTCTCCCATGCTCAGCCTTTGGGATGTGGAAAAATAGGCTGACTTTTTAAAGTGCTTGGCAGTGGTGTGGCCCAGCCAACCCAGAAAGGAGGCAAAGGAGAAGTAGAATCAACAGGAAGCATTAGGAATAAAGATCAGGGGCAGGAGGTAAAGGTGAATCACAGGAATGGTTTGAATTAGGTCCAGAGGAAAAGAAATGCAGAGGAAATACTAAAAGGGGAAGAAACGTAGGGATAAAATTAGAAACTTGAGTATCCTCAAAAGCAGATGCACTGGATGGAGGAGGAAGAAAGAAAGGAGGGAAACACATGCAATTTCTTACTTTCAGTTTGCTTTTCAAAATGGTAATTATGCAAAGGTGTCTTAGCATCCACTACTACAGTGTGAAGGGATGTGAATGGATCATGTTTTGGCACATCTGCTACTGTTCTTCCCTGTGTTTTAAGAAGAGACACTGTCCATTACCTCATACAGTTGACATGAAAAATGTTTCCTTTGCGGTTTGCTTGCTTGCATGTTGTTCTGTTTTGTTTTGTTTTGCCTTGTTTTGTTTTGTTTTAAAAGTAGGTTGAGAGGGAAAGGGGGGTATATTATACTCTAACTCAGCCTCAGATGCTGAACAGATTATATCAATCATACTCCCCTCCTCAGCTCTTGTAAACTGGCTGCAGTATAAATGCTATAAATATTTCAGGTCTCCTCCCCTCAGGAATGAAACTCTGATTCCTTCATGTCTTTAAGGTGTTCCCTGTTGGCTTTTCTAAGCCAAAGACTTCAACATGCATGAAAGTGCCTGGCAGTGGTAGCTCTGAGATGTACATGGCAGTTTTTCAGTTTGCAGTCAACTATGGACAATGAAACAGGCTGAAAATTCAGTCTATTCCAAAACAAGAAGGCTGGGGATACCTTACATAGCTGAAGAAAATGTACATCATCACGCACACACACATATGTATACACACAGATCTATTTTACAATGTCAGAACACAAAACCACTTGAAAGCTTTTAAACTCTCCCATAAGACTATGCGATGTTTGATTTGAGGATCCATAGGATTATCTAAATGTAATTATCTGTTCTAAAAGTCAGAGATGTACAATATACAATAGAAAGCTGTAGAATACCTAACAACAAGATTAATGCCACTCTGACTCTCATTTTTGTAGAACACTGGCCTGGCTATGAGGATCATAGCCTCCCATGATCCCCTTTGCATGCACTGGATTTAGGCAAAAGCCTCTGAGAATCGAAACATATTTCAGTCTGGAGACCGAAGTGTTTTTCTATTTCACGTACTTAAACCTTTTCTTAGAATAATTTTTATCACACTCGCAAACAGTATGAATGATTTCCTCTATCCTGCACCATGATCATTTAGAGTGAATATAAATAGAAGGCAAAATGATGAACTGTAATGTGAGAAGGTAAGTAATTCCAGTAAATGCTCTCTGCTTAAACATGTTTAGTTTGCCTATAGCACAGCTACCCACCGAACCTCGTAGTTACAAATTCTTCAGCAGAAGCCACTGCAAAACTGTTCACTGCCTCCTTATTTTCATATTTAAATTTCAGAGTAGGTTATGAAGGGAATAAACCTTGCCATTGCTATTTTCTAGGAAAAGAACACAAATCACAGGGCTATGAAATGACAAATGTAAAGCTGTCAGGAGAAGGAATTGCTGAAAAAGAGGGCATTGCATCTCAGTACAGCATCAGTGTAGAGCCTTGTAGAAGAGGCTACAGCCAGAAAACATGTTACAGTATGCTGATTATAAATCCTTGTATTCCAATACCAGAGCTGAGAATTATATTATGCTTTGCTGCAAAAGTGTCACAGTTGACAAACAAAGCTCTTACGTGCCACAAATAATTTGATAGCTAGAAGCTGCATGGAGCCCAACTCCTCATGGGCTAGAGAAATTCCATGGTAGATAAGAGTTCTCACCTCAACCATACTGACCAGGGGGCACACTAATGCCTGACCGAAAGGCCAAACCCTCCTTTTTTCTCTCAACAAATATCATTAAAATATTCACCGTGAGTTGCAGGTTATATTAATTTTGTTTATTGAAGTAACAGCATCAATTTTCCTACTCTTGAAAGTTTATAGAAGCAATATAGAGGCAATGGTTACTTGCCCATAACTAGTTTCTTGCCCTTTCAAATACACAATATGCTTTAACACACCTCATGTCTTCATGTAAAGGTATTTAACTAAGTTTTCTGTTGAGTCCATGGGCTGAATTCTGACCCTTTGGTAAAAGAGAGTCAGTTCTTGAGATTAGAATCCACACAATGCATGTGATCCAGTAGGCTCCAAACCACCAGGCACTACTAAAACACGAATCAATACATGATAGTCATAATATAATCCTAGGGAAAAGTCCTATTAATTTCCATTTATCCCATTAAATTCACTATTAATTAATTGGACAGGGCTTTATGGGACATATATGTCCCAAGCATCTTTGATGACACAGAAATGAGTCAATGAGCTTTACAAACCTCCACCACAGACATTAAGAGAAGACATCCCAAGCTCAAATTCCAGGCAGAAGATCCAGGAAAAAAAGTACCTCAGACATTTTGATTTGTAATTTGATTACTTTTGGGATTCCCAAGTTTCATGACATTGCAAAAGAAATTCATGTTTTCATTGGACAAAAAACATCCATGGACAGCTTTCCATAGAGGCTGGCAGACTGGTGTGTAACACATACATTTATATTTCAGGGGAACTGAAAGCACATTCATCTAAGTCATTTCTGTTATATTCTTTGACAGTTTTTGAAAATTGCCAGGCTAGGTTTTTGCGTTTGATCTTTCGACGTTATTGGAAGTTGTATAAACAGGAAGCAATGAAAAGTTTCAGCATCAATTAAGGTAATTCTAAACAAACATGCTGTCACGGCACTGTCAGTTCCCTGCAGTGGGCATGTTCACAGACATGTATTAAGACCATAGTGCAAATCCACTTCCAGTGGAAATATCAGTCCTGGTGTTGCTCTACTCATCTGCAGGTCTTGCTATACTAGTAACCCAAATGTATCCATACTGTGGACTTAAGTACTACACAGTGTGGTCCATGTGGATTAATAGTTATTACGCTATCTGGGATGGTGGGAAGAGGGGATTAGCTGCATGGTTGCAGTTCATGCTCTGCCTCTTGCCTTCAGGGCCAGAGAACAAGCTGTGACCTGCTTTATTTAACAGTAGTCTATGGCTCTTGTTCTGCTACCAGGCACCACAGGACATACCACATAAACCAGATGGGAGGTCACCAAACCATGCTGAGCTTCAGGAGTGCTCTGGCTCTTCTTGGATTTATTAGTGTCTATTAACTAATGAACAGGAAAGAGAAATCTGGTTGGGATAGAAATTGGTCGTCTTTCAGGCAATAAGGAACTAGATTTAATAAAGGATGCATTTTTAAACTTCATTGAAGAAAGATACATAGGTATTCCAGTGACCAGTCTTCCGAATAAAAATGGATCAGCTACATATCATAAGACTTGGGGAAGCAGTGTCCATTACATTTCTGCACGGAGGCTGCAAACCTCCTCTAATCATTGATTCCTTCCATTTTTTCAGACCAGAAATACATTCAACACTTCAACTCTGAAGCTGGTGAGAAGTTTTCCACTGCATTCAATGAGCTTTTGATTACACTATTCTTTGAGCTGTTCAGATCCTGTACATTTACTATGACTGCAAGTACGTAACATTGACTTCTTGACATTTCTCTGGAGAAAGAACTTTCCTTTCCTGGCATTAATTCTAATGTCAGGCTGAG